>NC_060275.1:82520530-82582059 GCF_021613505.1 Equus quagga
GTTTTTTAATTTTTCCTTTGTACTTTCATAGATAGAATTTTGGAGTTGGGAAGGTTCTCAGAGAAACTTTCTGGTCTGAAGTTCCATTCATATAAGAATAAACTTTGAAAGACATAGCAATGTTCAATCTAAGCACATAGAAATTGATTAAAGAGAGCTGATGCTTCCTTTTATAGTCAGTGGAAATAATATTTAAACATAAAGCAAATGCCTCACTGGAGAGCTAGGTATCCCCTAGGATGTCTGAGCAGTCCCTCTTTCTGTTGATTTTATTTCAAATATCATTTGAGCGGACGGTACAAGTTGAATCACTTAATAGCCAATCCCACGCAACTTCTCTCTTACTCCTTCTATGGAGACTGGAAGTTAAATATTCTATTTCCTTGCAATTAGGAATGGTCATGTAACACTATTATGGCCAACAAGGCGTAAGTGGAAGTCTGCTGGGAGGAAGGAATTCTGGGAAATCTTTTCTGATTCTGATTTTTTTTAAAAAAGGTCAGACTGGCCTTCTCCCTACCTTCTTCCAGCTTGGAACACAGCTGTCATTCCGGAAGGGGCAACAAACTGGCTTGTGACCAAGGCCAGCAAAAAGGCCAAGAGAATCAAAGTTTCCAAGAACTGACAATGATATCACTGAGCTACAGCAACAGTTCAAACTTATCTACCATTGGACTTCCGGTCATGTCAGAAAATTAAGCCCACTCCTTTTTAATTATTTGTTAAAATAATTAAGAAGTTTAATTTAAAAAAATACTTTTTATTATAAGGTTCCTTTCCTATTTCAAGAATATCTTCTAAAAACAAGTATCTTTTAACCTTTATTTGATTAACTAATATGCGTCAGAGGATTAAGTGACCTCTTCTATTTTATCTATATTATTATTCTTGTCATTTTAAAATTTTGATTTGACCAGGGTAGCTTTTATTCTTTTCCCCAAAACACGCCCATAGGTGGCACATTTTGGTGTCTTGGGGTTTCCAGTGTTTGTGTTGCATACTTGTACATGAAGGGGGACTGAGCTGGGATTCGAAAGTCATTTTCCTTTTGCCTCTGGTCTTCTGTTTCCTAGTTTTCCATGTTACAGATGAGAAATCTGTCGGAGTCTAATTTTTTTTCCTTTGTATGCAATATCTTTATCTCTTGAGAACTTTATAAGATTTTCTCTTTGTCTTTTGAATTTGAGATTCCACTAGATCATTTCTAGGATTGTGCCTTTTTAAGAACAATCCTGGCTGGAACTTGGTGAGCCTCTTTCATCTGAAAATTCTAGACGTTTTTCAGTTCTGGGAAATTTCCTTGTGTTATTTCCCAGATTATTGCTTCTCTTCCACCTGTACCTTTCCATTCGCCAGTAAATATTCTATGCATAGCGGGTCTTCGCCTTTTCAGTTTTTTTTTTTCCTGTTTTTGTTCCTGAGAGCATTGCCTGCTTCTGTCACCCAGCTTCATCACCATCCTTTGAGCTGCTGATTTCTGTCAAAGTCTAGGTATTTATAATTTCCTTTTTAAAAATATTTTTCTCTTTTTGGTCAGCTTTGTTAAGGTATAATTTCCATACAATAAAATTCACTAATTTGAAGTGGGCAATTTCAAGAGTTTTGCCAAATGTATACCGTCATGTATATCACCACAATCACAATGTGGAACTTTCCCATCACTCCAAAGAAGTTTCCTCACAGGTCTTTGCAATCAGTCATTCCCCCCAACTCCCACCTTGGCTCAAGCCACAGCAACTGCTATCTGCCTTCTATCACATAGTTTTACCTTTTCTAGAATTTCATATAAATTGAATCATCCAGTATGTGGCCTTTAGCGTAATGCTTTTGAGATTAAACTAGCTCTGTTGTTGCGTATCAGTAGTTCATTCCTTCTGTATTGATGAGTAGCATTCCACCGTCTGGCTATTCCACAATGATTTTTTTTTTTTGTTTGAGGAAGATTAGCCCTGAGCTAACTGCTGCTGCCAATCCTCCTCTTTTTGCTGAGGAAGTCTGGCCCTGAGCTAACATCTGTGCCCATCTTCTTCCACTTTATATGTGGGACGCCTACCACAGCATGGTGTGCCAAGCGGTGCCACGTCCGCACCCAGGATCCGAACTGGCAAACCCTGGGCCGGCGAATCGGAACGTGCACACTTAACCACTGTGCCACTCACCGGCCCCCCACAATTTGTTTAAATGTTGTAAACAATTTTAAGCCACTCTAAACTGAGTTTTATATTACATGAAAACAAATACAGCCTTAAATGAATTATTATTTCTCCAAAATACTTATTTTGTTCTGGAACATGTATACAAAAATATTTATATTTTTTATGCAAATGGAAGATGATTAATTTTAGTGTTTTGATTTATAATATTTGGGTATTATGGCTTTGATATTATCTAAAACTTTGGGAGAACCTTAAAGGCACTTTTAGGGATGGAATTCTTTAAGGTCTCAATTTCCTATCCTCTAAATAACCATTAAAAGTTTTTTTTACATTTTTTAGTTTTTGTTTTAGTTAGTATTTACCATTTTTTATCAGAAGTAGCTTGCTAATGTTGAAATAGTCTTCATTTAAACTTTTTACCCATAAGCATAATAATATAAAGATCTAAAATCTTAAATAAGCACTACTAATTTTTTGACCTATGCCAGCAGCATACATGAGCTAAGACATTCTTTGTAAAAGGCATTCTTTCATTTTACAAACCTTCATAATTCTATCAAGAACCTACTTGACACTATGAGAAAAGATCATTAGATGCAAAATGCATTATAGCTGTGTTGTATTTTGTGTCTGCATTGTCGTATATTGCCTTGATCTTCAAAACAGTTTATCATATAGTAATGATCTTAATATTGTTACAATTTTATCAATTGGGCTCTTTTATTTTTTGAATAAGTTAAAACACTCATCTGAGAGTCCTGACAGTTGGTAGAAGGGAAATACTTTGAGAAATATTAAGTGGAGAGGCAATTTTAGACACTAAAATAATATGGAGACAAAGATTAAATGAAGTATGACTTTGCACAATAAGTGGTAAGTTTATGGGATTCATTACTCTAGGATATAATTAATAGGTTAAAGAAGATTTAGATAAATGCACAGACACTTAAGTTGATGCAGAGCTAACATTAGAATATGGAAGGTAATTACATGCTTTCAAACAATTAGTGCTTCTCAGAAGCAGAGCAAGGCTGCAGCTGGAGTGAGAACTTCTCTCTTGGAAGAGCCCGAGATAGGCTGGGTCACACGTCATGAACATTGTAGAGAAGTTTCCAGTACTGAGTGACTTTTAAATTGCCTCCGAATCTGTGAGTCTATGATTAGTGACCACACTGTATGTTCATGGTTTTCCTCCCAAAGAGGTATAATAGCTGGATAAATAAAACTTTACTCAGTTTATCAATTCTTGCATTCATTCAATAATAAACAAATATTTCCTGTGTCTACTTCGTGCCAGGTACTACAAAGATAGATGTGTATTCTCCTGTATTAGTGTGTTCTCATTTTTCTTCCTGAGACTTCTTCTCAAGTCCCTGCTGTTGTTGGAAATGGCTTTGGAATCACACAGATCTTGGTTTTTATTTCAGTATCATCACTTACTGGCTTTATAACCTTGAACCGGCCCTTTAATTCCTTTGAGTCTCAGTTAAATTATCTGAAAAACAGAAATAATAATAATAATACCACCACTTAGTGTTATTGATCGGATTAAAAAGCATAATATGGAAAAAGTGCCTAGCCCAGTGCCTGGCACATGGGATGTAGGCAATAAATGTTAGACTTCTCTCTTTTTCCTCTCCTTGTAGAAAAATGGGAGACCACCCAGCTGCATCAGTTTCATTCAAAACTACCTGCTTTATGTGTCCCAATTGTAAATCTCCTGCAGAATACAAATGACCATTTAAACATTCAATCTTCATTCATGAAGATGTGGTCCATCTTAAAAGGTAGAAAACTGATGTGCTGTCAAACAATACACTAATTGGAATCTTTGCAGAATTACTCACTTATAGTGATGAGGTATGCAGAATGGGCAGGCATGAAAAACGGGTTTGAAAAGTGTGGGAAAAGGAATAACAGATGGTACTTGGGTGCAAAGAGAATAGAAAAGTCTGAGAGTAAAGGAAGGAAGAAACTGGAAAATGAGAGACTCAGCATGTGAAACTAAAGAGCCCTGGGCATTTCATCAAGGACAGTCCCTGGCATGGCTAACTTCCAGCTCCACTAATTACAGTCTGATGGCCAATTCTGGATGCTATTCTTTATTTACCAGGTTGAGGCATTTCCACTCTTGTCTTTGGAATACCATTTGGAATTGTAGTGTCTAAATGAATCCGTGCCACACATACTCGGTTGAAAGGTTCTACAAAACCAAAAATTTGCTGAACGAAATGGAAGCTAAAGACCAAACCTGCAGATGTTTCAATGCTGCTTTTATTAATTCAAGCCAGCACTTGCCAGTGAAGTACTAACTAGAGCCTTGGCACATGACCAAACTGCATTCAACTATGAAGTGGCTGGCAGCCTGGGTGCCTATGGACAATGGTGCTTGCCCTATTATTCCTGCCATCAGGGAGGAATTGGACCACTGAAACTGGAATCTGTGCAGGTCAGGGACCCTACCTACTGATTTAAGCTCAAGTCTCAAAGTGGGATGACTCTATGATTCTGCTCTACTCCACGCAGAAGTTTCATTTCAGGCACCAATGAGTCCTTGAAAATCTGCAGGACATTAAAATCAACACGAATACAAATCTAGGATTTCTATACTTAGAGGAATTCCAGGGGTCTTCTTCCTCCTCACAAGATTAGAATCTTCCCAAGTCTGGAATTGCACACATCTTAAAGTTCACTTTGTTTGATATTAACATAGGCACCTCCAGCCCTTTTATGGTTTCTGTTTGCATGGAATTTTTTTTTCTGTCATTTTCCTTTCCACTTATTTTTGCCTTTGAATCTAAAGCCTGTCTCTTTTAGAGGGCATATAGATGGACCTTAGACTTTTATCAGCCTGGCAATCTCTGCCTTTTGATTTGAGTGCTTAACCATTCACCTTTAATGTAATTATTGATATGGTCCAAGTTACATTTGCCATATTTCTATTTGTTTTCTATGTCTCCTGTCTTCTTTGTTCCACTGTTCTTCCTTTACTGACTTCTTTTAGTTAATGCTTGTAATATGCATTACAACGTCTTGTAAGCAAGAACTCAAGATGCCAGGTCTTGTTTCTAGGAAAAATTATTTTTCTAGAATTGTCAATAAAATAACCCAGCTGGTTTTGCACAATAAATGAGCCACATTTGCTATTATTCTTGGTGAGATTGTCTTTCCCACCTTTGCCCATTCACTCCTTGCTCTCTGCCCCATCCCACTCCTGTTTGAAGAAGTAGGTAAAGAAGTAATTATTTGACATCTGGACTATGGAGAATTTTAGTATGGCATGTATATATGTGTATAATGTTTATTAACTTGGAAAGAATGTGTGTGTGTGTGTGGGGGGGGGGGTAATTTTCCTCCCTATTGATGGCTATCACCCTCTTAATACTAAAGAAAAATTAAGAAATATAATGCTAAATTTTTAAAAAGTACAGGGTACCATGTTCTCTGTGATTTGAACTGTGTCAAAATAGAAATATGTAAAAAATAAACACATATGCCCAGAAAGACAATTTAATGTTAGTAATTTCTGTGCTTGTGTAATGACTGTTTTTGAATTATTTTTTCTGTTTTTCAAATTTTCCACAATGAGCATATATTCTCTTTTACCCTAAATGATTTTTTCCTGGTTTAAAAGTTGATACTCTTTTATTTAAAAACAATTGAAATAATATAGCTATTATAAAGAAAATAGAAATCACGTCCAGTCCTCTTAATGATCACTTCTATTCAGTTAACACTCTTCCTGACATGTGTCCATGATCATCACATTAATGTTATAATCAGAGTAAACAAAGCTACCACAAAAGATAAGAAAGCAAATATTGTGCCTATGTTCCAGACTTACAAATAATAAGTGCCGATGTACGCCACATTTTATAGCAAATACATATATCCAGATGCTTTTTGGTACCTCCACTGCAATCTCATCCTGGGTGAAGTGGGAACAGAATTGCTTATCTCACAGTAAGAGAGAAAAGACAGGGCACGGGGGTATGTGGTGACGCAAATTAGGTACGGGACCGGCGAATAACCTCTTTATAACTCAGTCTGTTTCCTCTGTAAAAACACCTCCATCATTCATCCTACACCATAATTTGAGGATGAAATCTTTTACAAGATGAACATGTGTTATTACTATTAAAAATTCTTCCTGTATTTTTTCTAGACCTTACATATTTTTATTTCTTTAAATTATAGATTGAATAGAGAAAATAACTTTTTTTTTTGACTTCTTAGTGTTTTTTCTTGCTTCACTCTATGTGGTCCAATCTATTATTATATAGTAGATAATTTATTATTAAACCATCTCATTAGGAGAAGATATGTAGTAATAGGATTCTGTGGTTTTTGTCTCAAGTTTGCAAAAGACTAATCGCATTGCTATATTGTGTACAGGAAACACCACAGACAGACTTAATTTGCTTTCAGCTTTTTCCTTTTACAGCATCAAAGCGAAAACCTACTAAGGAGCTAAAAAAAAGTTGGAGTTGTGGGTGAAATATTAACCTTGGATAAAATTCATGTACTTAAAATTACAGTAGTCACATTTTTGAGTCATTTTTTTATTTAACATAGTAGACAGGATGCTCATTTACCTTGACGTAAAATACACAGCTGATACACAAGATAAGATAGAATTATACAAAAATACCAAATCTCTGACCTCAAAGCAGTGTACAGGATGCACCATACATCAGACATTCAAAACACTGTTTTACTCTCTCAGCTATTTCTAATTATATCAGCTTAAATGACTGTTACCTATAACTGATTTCTTTTAAAACATGGGTTTAAATTAGGCATCTGGTAAATTACTGGAGTTAACAAAGGTCACGCTTCTTTGTTCCTGAATGTGATCAAAACATTTTCTTCTAAGGAGTCGGTCCGATTAAAGTCTTGTAGAAATGCACATACCCTTAAGCTATTCATTTTAATGAGTTTATTCTGAGGTAAATAAAAAAACAAGCAATGCAATACACTTTATGTTAGATGGTGCAGAAAAGTTTATTGGAGTACCTATGATACATGTTTCAGGGCAGTAGTTATTATATACAACATTTTTTCTTTTTAGTAAAATGGATACAATTCTTTACACTGTCCATTAACACTTTTACAACCTCACAGTAGTAATACACAGTACAGCATTCTTCTTAGAGGCCATTGTTTCCCATAAGGAAGGCAGAGAGGAGGCTGTTGCATCCTGAATAGGGGCAGAGGGTGTCTCAGAATTCAAGACTAAGTATGGGGATGTCCCACGTCACATGGTTCTAGTATGAAGAAGATCTGAGCTGTTGTTGCTTCAAATGATTGTTTTTACTTGAGCCCAAAGTGTGTTAAACTCCAGGAAATTAACCCTGGTTAATGGACAAGTAAAAATATACTCTATTTAATCAATTTATATGTGCAAAGTACATGTGTTAGTATTATGGGCGGGTATGACGTGGTCTGAGGGAGCTTACAGTATTCAAGGAGTAAAAGTATATACATAAAAGGTAAATAGCTTAATTTCCTCTCCTGCTCATTTTTCTGACTCGCAAGATGCCTCAGGGGCACGACAGGATGACTACCCCCTGGCACTGGACCTATGATGCTGTCACCTCTCAGGAAGCCACCGATGTGTTCTGTGTGGTGGCACCCTTCTGCTTGGCTACTCTGTGGAGGAAAGGAACAATCACATCCCTCCCTTTGCCCCATCCAATCTCTTCCCACCTCTTAAAGAACGGGGGTGGGTGCAGGGATTGTCAGCAGGGTATTGTTCAAGAGGACGCCTGGTTTACATTCTGTGTCATTTGGAAGATTTCTTTTTAAAATTTTGTCCCCATTCTATATGCATGGGTCAAACTGAAATAAAAGATTAAACATTGAGTCTCAGTCTTTTGTAGAACTCCTGAAATTCCAGACTGTCTTTTTTCATAAAAACGTGACTTGAAATATGGTAAGATCAAACATCATTAGTTATGAGTGTCATTGGTCCTGAGTTTATTGCCATGATTTCCGTGGTGTGTTAGATAATTAAACGATTTCCAAGTCTCAAGTTGGCAACAAAGAACGAGCTACCATTCAAAGTCCTGTAAGGGGCACAAGGCTTAGAATGAACGACCTTGCCAAGGAAGCCCCAGGTCAAAACAGAACATCCCTGCTGTGCAGTTGAGAAGAGAAGAAACCAACTGGAAGGCAGAAGGCAGAGAGAGCCTGTAAAAGGGCTGTAGCTCCTGCTGCCCAATCCTAAAATCATTGAAATTCTCCAGTCTGTGCTGGGAGGAAAATGCAAGGACGCCTTATGTAAAGTTCTGAACTCATTAGCTACGGGCGAAAGGTTTTGATGTGTTTAAAAAAGAAAAGAAAACAAAAGCTGATCTCATAGGATGGAGTCCAAGGTTAGAAGTGATAACTCATCCTCACTTATTTTTTGTTATGGTAAAATTTCACCAAGAAGTGCTTATGGATGTGTCTGATGTGGAAGGGCTGACCCCAGGATGTAGTGGGTTCAGGAGTTAAGCTCAGGAACTTTATAGGGGCAGAAGGATCCATTCTCATCAGTTAAGAACTAGACATCTGGGGTGCCAGATGTTGTAGGGAATAATGGGACTGGGGTTGAAGAGCCTACACACTCTCCTTTATGTTTCCTCAGGGTTGATAGTTAAAGGCTGTTACTTGGAATGTCTAAATGCAAGGTTAAATTTTAATATGAGGATCAAAGACATTGACTTGTTCACCAGATTACAATATTAGATGCTAAGTCTATTTTTATGGTTCTACATAAGATGCTGCACAGCAGTGCTTCCATTCAGGAAGTGGCAGCATTCATAATGTACCGCGGAGTCAGCATCTAGTGGGTGGTCTCAGAAGTCCTGTGTAGGAGGGATTTAGGGTCAGTAGTCCTATTGGAAGCGGTTGCCCAGTGGACTCACCTTGAAGCTGTGTTTGCATTAAAAAGTCTGCTCTTTACAGTTAAATTGTTTATTTTAGTTAAAAAATAGCATCACTGTGAGCATTTTAAAGCCCTTCTTTTCATTTTTTTGGATTATTATTTCCATAGGTGAGGATGGGAATTGTAGGGTGCTGATGGAGACCCAACAGACGGTTGCATCCTGCCAGATCCCCCATTGGTACAGTTGCTGATGGTGTTCCGTAAAGGTTTACAAATCTCTTAAAGATGTTCCATCTCTGAAGTGCACTGCATTTTATTCCTATTACGTTATACCATCTCATCCCGTTAGACTGCCAGAGAAGAAGTTATGACTGAAATCCTGTATAAATGGTCACCTTGCAGAAGCTAGTATTCACAGCAAACAGAACACGTTTTAAACAGATTTTCCTCCATAGTCTCCCCAAAAATCTCCCTTGGGGGAGAAGACTAACGGAGGGGCACTTGAGAAGTTTTGAAAATAAATGAAGGGTACCTAGGATACTATTTTTAAAAAACTGATCTGCCAGAAGCCTCTTTATTTGAACAATAACCGTGCTCTGAGCCTGGGTCTTCCCTGGTTTTCTCAGTGTTGTGCAATCCAAGACAGTTAATTCGCATGGAGCAGATTACAACATGTTTGACAAAGGCGTCATCCTGTATGAAAGCGCATCGCCTGGAAGTTGGTGGGCTGGCCATTCACACTGCACCTCTGTGGCCCTTCGGGGGATGCTGACAGAGAATACAGCCAGGGCTTCTCACAGCCTCTACTACAACCCAGCTTTACTCAAGTACTAGGCAACCACCTTTTGCTCTTGGTGCAAGTATTTGTTTTCCAACTGAGCCTAGACGTTGATTTTCTAAAAGGAAAAGAGGAGATATATATCTATCTATCTACGCATTTGTAGGTAAAATTATTATGTTTGAGTAAGCATCAAATTTTGTAAAATATCTCCTCCAGAAGCTTCATTTCAAGCACATTTATGACAAAAAGTATTCAAGGATTAAATTATCCATGAACCTAGTGCTCAGAGAAAACAAATGAACAAATTGGATCATTGAAGTTCGAATTGGATCATAGAAATCACAAATATTTACAAAGAATAACCTTCACAGTATCAGTCCAGGACTCTAGATTCCTAGAGAATGTGAAACAGCTTCTCTGTGGCTGTGGAGGTCTGATTTTCACTGCGTGTCATCCTTTATATTTTCTTACTTTCAACTCTTTTCTTCTCCTGCAAGTTCACATCATTTTATTAATATTAAAGGAAGGCTATAGTATTAAAAATTGACATGGAAGAATGCGGAACTATGTAGCATTATCTCTACTGGGCTTGAGATCAGTATTTTAAGCATAATTTGAAATACGATTATATTATGTGTGTTTGCATATGTGTGTATATATATATATGTATATATATATACAACGTGTTATATTTCTTTCTATCTATCTATCTACCTATCTATCTAATCATCTATCACCTATCATTGTCATCTAATCTATCTCAATGGTGTGCTGAAGCCAGCTCATGCTGGTTCATGAGAGTTGACAGATAAAGTTTCAGGAATGTTGCAAGCTGTTTAGGGTTATGTTGGTAGCTTGAAAATGACCATGGCAAGAATATTTAAATCATGGGAACTGGCAAATGATACAAATTCGGAATATTTTCCTCCTGGAGAGCCAGTTGTTAAACGATTTATTAATATACCATTGTAGGCTTGGTCTGGAAAGGCACTTCATACATAGTTCACAGTGGAAGCAATAATCAATTTTAAAAAATATCAAAATTAAAAAAAGAGAAAGTTTTTGGCAACTTAACTTAGCCAATAAGCTCATAGTCTTAAATATCACTCACTTTTCTTATTAAATGTTTTAAAATAAAATTATAGAGTTTAGTATATCTCTTAATCATTGACTGTGTTTTAGAACATTTGCAAAAAGCTAATTTGGGACATCTGTTGACTTATTATTTTAATCAAAGCCTCTGCATTTATGTTTTTTAGATAGTTGCAGAACTGTAAGCTAAAGTTAAATATTAATGAAAATGAAAAGTACATGTAAAGTGGGTGAATCAAACTTTTCTTGTTGATATAACTTTTGTGTGTTTATCTTTTGTAAACCCTGTCATTTGGTGTTATTGAGGTATTTTGTACTTAATTTGTATGCCTGCATATGTGTGTGTGGGTGCATATGTGTTTATACACACGCATGCATACAGATGTACAGACACATACACACATAAACCTCCACAAATTATAATATTAGGGAAATAGTATATCTAGTTCATTAAATATTCTACTTAAACACCAGGAATGACATGTTAAAAAATGTGCCAGCCTTATAAGTAGCTATATGATGTAGCCAAACAGCTCTTTCTCTCTTTTCTAAAAAAGTTCAAAATGCTATCATTTCTCTTTTTCTCCTTTGGGTTAAGAATATATTTAGTTCAAATGTGCACACTTCTGGCTCAGTGAATGTTTTGCCTAGGGATCACAGAGGCCGACTGAGAATTTAATTTTATGTGTTAGATTTATTTCTAAGAATGTGCTCAGATTGGAGCAGCACTGCTGAGCAGGTTTCCGTGCACTGGAGTTGTGCAACAGGGTGACCATGAATAAGAGAAACTGGAGTTTTGTTGGGTAAAGAAAGAATAGGTGGAAAGAGTGATTTCTGAACCTGGAGATAAATAGTGGGAATGAAGGTAATTTCAAAAGTAGACATTTCTGAACAAGGACAGGCCAGTAGAAGGATACCAAATCTCTGGGAAGACTGAGCCTTCCTTCTAGCTATTGATGACCTTGGCCCTCCCCAGGTGCATGGCTTCGACCATCAGGATCTTAGATGTAGATGTGGAGAGTCATGAGGTAGGCTGACTCTGAGTCCTCAGATAATTCCTTGAAAATTAGTTTAAAAAATTAAATCCAGGGGCTGGCCCAGTGGTGCAGTGGTTAAGTTCATGCGCTCCACTTTGGCAGCTCGGGGTTCACCAGTTTGGATCCAGGGTGAGGACCTAGCACTGCTCATCAAGCCATGCTGTGGCAGGTGTCCCACATATAAAGTAGAGGAAGATGGGCACCGATGTTAGCACAGGGCCGATCTTCTGCAGCAAAAGAAGAGGAGGATTGGTGGTGGATGTTAGCTCAGGGATAATCTTCTTCTTCCAAAAAAAAAAGGAAACTAAAATTAAATCCACGGTATTTAATTTCTCTGTTGGTTTGCTGCATCATGAGAAAAGCAGAGTCCAGGACTTTCTGCATAATTACAGGTTCTGGTCTTGTGTTGGTCAATTGGGTGGAGAGAGGAGTTGTTGTAGACGTGACAGCAAATTTTACAGCAGTAGTTCACACATGCAGCTACTATACATTCATTCATTGTTATTTTCCTAAGAAATGGAGCAACCTAGGAGTTTATGCTACAGTAGAGTCCCATGCACCATAATGATTACTTCAAGAACAAAGAAGCACATACAAAGGTGTTACATCTTTCTGTTGGTGCGAGGTTTCAAACTTGAAATTCTTTAAAATACATTTCTGGAGTTCTATTTAAATATTAATAAGCCACACTTAAAAAGCAGTGGCTTCTTGGTAAAATACAATACTGAAATGGAATACTGCATTTTCAGAAAAATAAGAAATGTGTTTGGAAAATTAAATACTTTTAAAAAAATTAAAAATAAACATACTCTCACAGCTTGAGGGTTTGAATGAACCATGTACCAAGGAGTTGAGAAAACTCTTACTTTTGGTTACATCCTGGGACCCCTAACATTCAAAAGCTGCTCAGCAAAGATGACTTCAGCATTTCAGTGGCATCTATCTGCACTGCCATGTTCCATTCAGAAACCATTTTGGCATATCCCACAAACAGCGTGGCTTTTTGTGACAAATCACTATTATGCCACACAAAACTGATGTGTTTTTTCAGTATAAAAGAGTTTTGAGTTTTAGAGCTCAATATCAAAATTAAGTGTGTTCTGTAAAAGCTTAAATTAATCCATTCAGTGCACTTGCTTTTAAACAAGTCTATCTTGATTTTCCACCCCAGATAGAATTTCAGCTCAATTACACTATTTTCCAAACACTCAGGAAAGAAAACTTTCCAGTGCAGAACCCAACACAAAGATGCTGACTATATTCTCTGTGATTTAATCCTATTTTCATTCCATATTGTCTACAGACTCTACCTGCAATTTTTTTCTCATTTGAATAGGGGGAAGTAATCTTTTTCAGGCAATTCCTTTCTTGGCATTAACAAATGTTGACTGTCATGTTGATGTCGATATCCATCAGGAATCAATGGAAAAAACTGAATTTATATTGTTTTGAAAGTAAATGTTTCAATGATCATAAAAATCTTTTAATGCACTCCTTAAATACTTTGAGTGGTTATTTAATATATAAACATATTTGTACAGGTTATTCTTCATCTTAAAAACATTTTGTAATTTTGCTTAAATACTCATCAAAAATGAGTAATTATTTAAAAATACTTTTCATCATTTCATAAAATATATCTTTATGGTATTGTTTTGGGATCTAGTTTGATCTGTTATTTTCCAAGTGATTAATCCCTGATGGATTACATAAAGTTAGATGGATTATATAAGGACTATGTCTTTAATTGTATTTATAAATTTCTTGTCACATATTTTAGGCAAACCTGAGGATAGGTCATTGAATAATTATTTTTTCTTGTAAAATATTTCATTTCTCCATTTTCTTCTTTAGTGGTCTTTTGAAGAATCCAATCTGTTGAGAAAATACAAAACATAACACAATTAATTATTAGAATTTAGGCGATAAATACTAATCTCCTTGAATACAATTTAAGTTAATAATACGTTAGCAATTTTGGGAATACAAACAATCAACATAATTGAGAGGTAGTCTTTTCATTGACTTATTAAGTAATAATGAATGTCAAGAAATGACATTTATGAAATTGTTATTTCACTTTTTAACTTTTTCATTGGTTAAATATATCATGTCTCCTAATAAAAATTAGTACATGTGCTTAACTAAAATAAAGAGTTCTGGGAAAACGTTTTAGGAGGTACAAATGGCAGTTAGCTGGCACCGTCTCTACTTTGCCATCATCTTTTTTGCAGTGATGTGGCAGAGAAATTTCCATCAGATAACTGATGGTCATAAGTTAAGGTCATTGGAGTCGATGGAGAATCTGGCAGGTACGCTATGGCTAAGGGGTTGGGGAGATTTCTGAGTTGGGATTAACTTTAACTGTGTCAGAAGATCTATGAATATGGGCTTGACACGAAGAGCCTCTTAAAAACACCCTGTATCATTTGGATATGAAAATGGAGTCCTTGA
Source organism: Equus quagga (assembly GCF_021613505.1). Taxonomy (NCBI): domain Eukaryota; kingdom Metazoa; phylum Chordata; class Mammalia; order Perissodactyla; family Equidae; genus Equus; species Equus quagga. The sequence goes on from NC_060275.1 coordinate 82,534,922, forward strand.
AAATATGGAAAACTTCAGATAGGGGTGAACAAGGGTCATTTTTCATTATGATCTATGATCTGGGGCATCATAAAAATTACAAGTGATTTATCTACTTGTTTCCTATTATAGGTATTTTAAAAAAAGGAAATTAAGGGTCTTAGAGAAGTATTTTTTTCCCAAAATTTGCAAGTGAGCTATACTAGTTCAAGCAAACACAATAAGTTAACTTTTTGAAAGTGTGGTACCTTCATATCATATTAAACATGAAGTTATGGTAAATTCTGCAAGGAAATTATATATTTTTAAATTAATTATTGAACGATTGAAGGCTTCGAGGGGATAAATGGTCAAAACATGCAGTGTTAAATCAGAGAAGTTTTACTCAGGGCTTTGTGTCTTCCGCCATGCCAGAATCTAGTTGTGGTAGATGAGGAAAAGGGAACAGCAGAACAAATGAACATGAAAAAACAATAAATTTGTCTTCTGTAGAATGCCAATTCTCCTACATGTCTCAGTCCTGTTCCTCTGAGCCAATTATAGAAGATTATAAAAGTTCTGGATTCACAAACCATTAGGCCCCTAAACTTGCTCCTGCTTGTCCTGAGTCGAAAATCAACCAGACTAGACTTTCACAAAAGCAGGTGGTGAATTACAAGGCTTTTCTCTTTCCTGCCCAGCCAGCTCTTGATCCTCCATCCTTCCTTTCTCAAGCCTTTTTCCTTCTTTTCAACCTTCCTTTGTTTTCACATATTAAATTTGCTATTTTAAAACTTACCTTCTGTTAACTTTTCCCCCCAACCAGTTCTGTTAACCTTAGGTTTTTAGTGGAAGTTGGATGACTGGAGTGGAGATTAGGAGAATATAGTTTAGAGCCTCAACTGGATGGGGCCAATTCTAGACAAAATTTGAAGCAAGTCAAATTTGTTTTCTGCCTCCAGACTTTCCTTGTAGCATTTGCTTTCCTTCCTTTTCTTTCCATATTTATGTAATGATCTTATTTATGCTCCCCTAGTTCAAAACCCTATAGCAAAGGGTCTGATTAATCAGTCTGTGGCAGAAAGTATGTGCTTAATGTGGAATGAATAAATTCAACCTAACATGTAAAAGGCTAAAAAATGGTGAGGTGTTACTCCCCATCCACACTCCCCAAGGGTATACATATTGAATGAGGAACAAAACTTTAGGGTTAATAAGTGAATCATCAATGGTGGAACTTCAGGCATCAGTATGAGATCAAGTTAAGGGAGAGGAGTGTCCTGCTTTCTCAGGGTTCTTCTGTGGCTGAGTCTCATTCTACTCTATCGGTTACACTGGCCTGAGTGGGCTTCCCCCTCAGCATGTGGTACCATATTTCAGGATGTGTTTCTCTATCTCTTTAAACCCATGTCCCCTACAAGGTTCTTCCTCTCAACATTAAGTAGCTAATAAGATTTTGTCAAGATTTTGTCTGCCATGTGTACTGCTAAGATGCAGATATAGAATGTGTCTTTTGAAATGGAATCATGGCCTGTCCCTTGCATGGAGTCATAGACTAGGAATTCCAGTGAATGCCCAGACTCGTGGGATTTGGGAAAAGGAGGAAGAAGAGATAGTCCGGAGGCGTCTGCTCCAGATCTAATTAGGATAAAAAAATGCCTGGGGATGAGAGTAGCTTTCTGAGCCTACTGCAGACCGCACATATTCTTCAGGGATTTTCAACACAGCTTTCAATCAGGAGGAGGGGCCATTAATCTTCTAGGATTAATGGAAATGCTGAAAGTCTGAAGTCAACCAGAGACTCTCATTCCAAAATCAAATATTTTAATACTTTGCAGAGAGTTCATGACCCTCTTGAACAAAACCTAATTCTGGAGTCTGGAGTAAAGAGCCCTGTCCCATAGCGTGCAGCAGTGGCATGTACCGGGAAAGGGATGGGTGTTGCAAAGAGAGCATCACTTGAATGCTTGCTAGCTGGTAATCTTGGGAGAGTTGCTTAACTTCTCTTTGCTTCAGTGTCCTCAAGTGAAAAGGGAGTTGAAATACTTAGTTGAAAATGTTGTAAGGACAACAGAGTAAATAAAAAGCAAGAGAGAACATAGAGCGGTGGGGTTAATAGTCTTGGCACTGAAGGGAAAGGACCTAGATTCAGATCCTTTCTCTGAAGCTTGACAAACCATGTGGCCTTTGGGAACATATTTAACTTTTCTATGCCTCAGCTTCCTCCTTTACAAAATGAGGTTCAAAATAGTGTCTTCCTCTTAGGGGTGATGTTAATATTAAAGTGGAAAAGCTTAAAACAGTTCCCGGCACATAGTAAGCACTCAGTCAGTGCTAGTTTCCTTCCCTTCTGCCATGGAATCACAGAGCTGGTTGCTGGATCTCCCACTGAAGCACCTGAACTAACTACACCTCCTGGTCAGGACAGTCCAAAGGTTGTTAAACGACCTTCCTTTGGGACTGAAAAGAAGATCTAAGAAGCGATCAGAATGTATCAACAAAGCATTTACTGGATGGAAGAATGTGTTTATTTTTACATTTCTGCTTTTTCAGACTGATGACCAAAAAACAGGTAGATGAAACTTGTTTGTTTTAAACAGGTATGTAGACAGGGAGAATCTATCCAAATATCAGCTCTGGCTTTCCTCTTCTCTTGTCAGCAGAGTCTTAGAACTATAGGGGAAGTGCAGTGCTCAGAAGACCACACTGAAAGAAACTAACAGTAACAGACCCTCTCTATTAGAGATACATAGAAATGAAGAAACCACATTGTGTATTTCAAGCACAACCTTGACAACCTAAGCCAGGCCTTGGGTACCACAGTGTGGCAAAGCTCGGTATTACAAACAGAGCACTGATACCCCGGAAAGCAGGAGGAAGAGCTGGAGGTTTGAGATGTGGAAGAATTCTGTCTTGTGAGACTTTGCTGGCGAAAAGCTATGGATTCTATTTACTGACTTACATCTTTACATGGCTTTACTCCTCTTCTCCTCCAAGAGTAACCCCCCAAAAGAGAAAGGTAGTCATTATGAGAGTCAGAAAAGATAGGTACAGTTGATAATTTCGTGAGAGAGAAATTTCCTTTTTTAAACTATTTGATTAAAAGATAGTTCTATTGCTCAGATATTAGAAAAATGAATATGTAGCCACAATCTGTATTTTTAATACGGTTTAGCTATTTAACAAAACAATAGGTAAAAATATAGGGTGATATTATGCTAGAATAAATGTCAATTTGATGTTTAATTGGAAAAACATTAAAGTCAACTTTTCTATGGGATTTTATTCTCTATTAAATTTATCTTAAAAGCTATCATCTCTGGGGCTGGCCCTGTGCCACAGTGGTTAAGTTCAGTGTGTTCCATTTTGGTGGCCAGGTTCACAGGTTCAGATTCCGGGTGTGGACCTACATGACTCATGAACCATGCTGTGGTTGTGACCCACATACAAAATAGAGGAAGACTGGCACAGATATTAGCTCCAGGTGAATCTTCCTCAACAATAACAACAACAAAAAGCTATCATTTCACTCCAGCTTAATTTGAAAGTGGTACAGGTAAGAGTTTGAAAAATCTTTCATGCCTCAGTTTAAGTAAAACATCTATGTAAATATACAGAATTAACGGACAGAAAATAGATGGTTTCTTAGTTTCACAAGAGTATTTGAAATAGGAGTCCATGAAACTATAAGATTTCCCTTTCATCAACTAATTCATAAATCTCTCATCTCTCACTCAGGCACACAACTATTGTATAAAATGTGGTATATTTGTTGATTCATTAAAGAAGTATTTGATTTTTAAGATACAGAGAAAATAAGGCTTATCTTAATCATGATTCCATTTCTTATATATTCTTAAATTGACATTGGATTTCCTTCTTTTCTTTTTCTATAAAAGAGAGTTTCATTCTTCTCTGCTTATAAAAGTAATGCATACTTAATTTAAAATTTCCAACGTTATAGACATTAAAGGTCCCCTAGAATTCCAACCTCTAGAGAGAGCCTCCATGAATTTTGGATATGCTCATTTTTTTTTCTTTTACAAAAATGGGATCAAGTTGTACACAATGTTTGAGATATGCATTTTTCTTTTTTATTTTGTCTTGGCCATCATTTCAGTGTTTTCCATTGCTGTATGATACTGTTTTCCACACCACAAATAAATCATAATTTATTTTACAATTTGTTGTTGACAATTTGAGAGAAAAAGTCAAAGGAACTTTGGTGCTTACCTTCCACAGTGCTAATATGAGCAGCATTAACAGCAATAATCCAGCAAAAGCACTCAAGAGGATAACCCATAATGGCACTCTGCCTGGTAGCCCATCTTTGGATATTTGAATAGCAAGCTGAAAATTATTAAGCAAGATTGTTAACACTGATAAACACCTATCAGAACTCCTCGTACACAGAGTTCTTTTGGGCTATAATTTTCTATCAAACAGTGTACTTAATCTCATTATTACATACAGAGAAAACATTGAGTTTATATTTTAAAACGCCTTTCATCTATTCTAAATCTTTAACCGTGTCAAATTTATTAACCAAAAATATATTTATAATCTTATCCTTCAGAAATTTATACATAAAGAGTAAACTGGCTGAATCAGAATGCTCAAGGGAGGGGTGAATTTAACTCCGGGAGAACGAAAAGTATTATATGTTTTAAAGATTTATTGATAGACTTTAGTGTATTATCACAATAGCGTAAGTTTAGGCTGAAATGGTGCAGGTTGTTGACATAAAACCCTGAGTAGGTCTTCTTATTCTAATTCTAATGTGCTTTATTTCTTTTGTTTACGAATTGAGGTATAATTTTCATACAGAAAAATGCACAAATTTCAAGTGTACAGGTAAATGAATTTTTGCATATATATTCACCCTGATGCGCTTTTTATTATACCACACTGTCTCTTGCAGGTAACTTACTCTTAGTCAGCACCTATAAATTAGTTCTTAACAGAAGTAAAACTTTGAAGCAGACAGTTTTTAGTGCTCCAGCTACTCAAGCTCTCTCAATGACACTTGTCTGCTCTGTGTCCCATCCTTCAGCTTTCTGAGAAAAAAACTAATTCAGGGTAGCTACAAATGACTAATAACAGCTCAAGCTTCTGTATTTGCATTTAACAGGGAACATCTCAATTCCTTAAGCTAGAAGGGAGATTAGGGGTAAAAAAGCAAACTAACAGGGGAGATATTTGCATGTAGTGCCCTGGTCCAAACCCCTCAACCCTTCAATCACTGCGGGTAGGTCACTGCTGATCTATCGGGGATACAGAGCTGGCAGGAGTATAGACAGATACAGAATCAGACCTTTTAGAGGGCTTTTAAATTCGTCTAAAACAATTCCCTGCATTTACAGATGCAGAAACTCAAGTCTGGACAGGATCAGTGACTTCCCTAAGATCACACAATTACAAAATGATTGCTTTTAGTAAACAACTTAGGTATAATTTTCTTTTGGGACAAAATACATAATAAATTGCTTTAAACTAACATTTAGGGGAAATAAAGACAATTATAAAATTTTAACAAAACATATTTAAGAATCAAAGTTACCCTTTTCCAATACAACATGGGCTCACATATTTTAGGTGCTTATTGGTAAAACTTTGGCTTTTCTGTATGTGAAATAACCTTGCATTTATCAGGCTAAGTGCTCGCTACAAAGTAAGCAAACATTATATGCATATATTTTGCGCATATAATATGCATTATATGCATATATTCTTTAAAAGTGAGTACCTATAAGAAGTCACTGACATTGTAATAATTTGAAATAAGCACTAATTTGAAATAAGAAAATTTAAAACAACATCTGAATGTCAGGTAGCTTCCAAATAGAATTTTCTGACTGATAAGGTCCACATGGGATTTTAAGCCCTCCCATGATAAGAGGGAAGACCATGCTGAAGTGTCCACGTCTATAACAAATACTTCGGCCTTATTTTATAAAAGGACAAGAGGAAAAACTCAAACCATTGCATTTTTACCAAAGACTCAGTATGAATTTGTATTAGGGAATAATACTTCATTTTTTTGTTTGAAATTTCCCAATGACTAAATGAAGAAAGCTTAAAAAATTTACATGTAATCCTATACAGTATAAAGATAACTTCTGTAAAGAAAGTGTTTCTCAGGTCTGCTTTTCAGATGTCAACTGCATTTTATAATGTTAGTTTTTAAGGAGGAAGATTACAATTGCATCATTTGTTATCAAGCTGAAAGTAAAAACATCAATTTACTGTGAGAGTGAGAAGCAGTAAAGCCAAACATGGCATGTTAATTGTAAATATCATGGTGTTTGCCGGTTTCTTACAAAGAAGGAGACTGAAATCACGCTTGAAGTTAATCAAGTATAATTTGAAGGAAAAAGTGTCTGTCACTTGTTGAGAGTGGTACTAGTCACTGCTTTAGGGACTATAAACAATCATAAAACGTTATGTCACAAAATTCAGAGTGAAATGTATAATGTTTTCAAAACTTAGAGTTGCACTCACCTCTCTTTTTTGATTGCCAGTACTTAAAACCAGTGATGCATTTTCACTCTGAAGTTCTGCCCTTACAGTAAGATTGAAGCTGGAAAAACGTGCCTGAAAAGCAAAATCACAATGAGAGCTAGTTAGGTTTGAGGAGTGCAATTTTGGTGTTTTTTCTTTTTTTTTTTTTTTGAGGAAGATTGCCCCTGAGCTAACATCCATTGCCAAGCCTCCTCTTTTTGCTTGAGGAAGATTGTCACTGAGCTAACATCTGTGCCAATCCTCCTCTATTTTTTGTATGTGGGACACCACCACATCATGGCTTGATGAGTGGTGTGCAGGTCTGCTTCTGGGATCTGAACTCATGAACCTCAGCAGCTGCCAAAGCGGAGTGGGCGAACTTAACCACTATGCGACCAGGCCAGCCCCAGTAATGCAATTTTTAAAACTAAGATTTTTCTGAGAGATTAAAAACACTAGTTTTGTTAACATCCAAATGAAACTGGTGGAATCAAAATGATGATTGTGTACTCACCCTCCCTCTCTGCACTCAAATTCTCACTTCGATCCTTGTCATGAAATGGAAAAATTTTCTAAATAATTTCTATTCAGATTCATCCTTAGAAAAAAACAAACCTTCAACTCTGCCCGCCTTTCATGTAGCTAAGTATGAAATAGCTACACTCTGGTAAGGAGGTTTATATAGGAGCTTGTTTAGGATTAAACATGAAATTGTCAATATTCAATTCATGACTTACAAAAATAGCAACTGAATATAAACAATAGAAATTTCACATATTTAACCAAATGCTTCCTAAAAGAGAAATAAATCATACAAAATACAATGGACTGAGTTTTAGTTTGTTGTCAGACAGATTTGACTTTATTAAGGGTCAAAAAAGTCCTCCAAAATATATTTATATAGAAAATAGAGAATATAGAAACGTATATATATATAAATAGGTAGCTAGCTAGCTATAGTCTGCTCCAACACGAGTCCATAATATAGGTTAGCTCTATCTTCTGCTAATGGTGTCAAGGATTGTCATTCTGCAAGTCTTTGTCCCTTAACTGAGTTCCAAAGTGTTATGACAAGCGCAAACTTTGGTACCATATAGGTGTTTATCTCTTTAGGTACAAAGAAAAAGGATAAGAAAGACTGAAAAAGCACATATCTGGAAGGGGACCTGGGAGATAGTTACTAACAGACATGGAAAATGAGACCCAAATAGCTGGTTAAGCAGAGCTGGGGCTTGGACCACCTTTAGACTTCCAGTCTTGTGTTCTTTCTATAGAAGCACTCTGTTTTGCACATACTAAGTAATGAACAAATATTTGTTAATATAACTCAATAATTGCATAGAACAATGCAATACTTACTTTTACAAAAGTTGGTTTCCATAAGATAAGTGAAACATTCACTTGGCTCATGTCAGAAGGAATCAGATTACACGTGATGGTGGCAAATTTACATGTACTGCAGTCCTGTTTAAACGTCCAGAGGTATATATTAGTATTCTTACCATTTGATAAATGATAGTATCTTAAAATATTCTATAAGATAGTAATTTTTAGGTCAATATTGAATTTATTCACTTGGAAAGCATGAGGTAAAATTAATACTTGTCTTGGTTATTTGAATTTACCAGAATTGTGCCTCGTTTGAGATCTTCAGATTTGGATATAATCATTTTCTGCCCAGAGTTGATACCACGAGGATCCTGAAGGCTACTGGGTCTGCAGTTTGCATTCTAAGAAATAAAAATATTTCTTTTATAAAACAATACCAGATGTCAAAGGGAAAAATGAGTTGGTGCAATAACGTGAAGAACCTGTGAATGACAGCCATTGCCATATATGAAAGATTCATCTTTGTAACTATGCAATGTGGAAGAAGCTATTTTGGACTAGCCATACACACCCACCCCCAGATAATAATTACTGTCACTGTGCCACTTTTGAATTGTAATAGATAGCAGTAAGGTTGTTACGGAAAACGAAGGATGCTAGTAGAAATTTCTATTACATAAGTAGTACACTCACTGACCTATTGTTTCCATCAAACATTTGTTTGTGAATTCCCATAACACAGAGAGAAGAAATTTAAAATTCCACTGAAGAACAGAAAGAGTCAGCATTTGTTATTCAACATGATGGCTCATATGATGCTTTATGAAACAAAAAAAAGAGGGGGGCTTTCATCTGTATTTATGTATTTGTCCAATAACATCTTTGGAGTCCCTACACACCAAGGGAAGCACTTCATCTCTGTGGGAGGAAGATGTAAGTATGCAGCCCAATAGATGTTAAAACGCCACGTTTATAAGACAGCTGGTTTGCTTCTCTAGACTTAATCTAACAAACTTTTTGCTTCCCCAGGACTCTCTACATCCTTGATAAAAGATAAAAAGGATAAAGGTTCAAGTAGAAAGAAAAGTACAATTTTATTCCAGATTATCACAAACCTACGTTTTTAAATTAGAGGGAAATGCTAGAGGTTTATTTTTTCCTTGCCTTTAGGAAAACATTTAAATACTACAAGCTAACTATGACTGTTGCTATTTCTTGATTTCTGAGAACCTTTTAACTTAAAAAAATATCTCTGAAAAGAAGACAGATTGTCAAATGCTGAAATCATGTATGCGTTATTTTAATACTTATTGTGATTTTCTATGTTTTAGAGACTGAACCATAAAAATTAACTACCATATAGACTCATTCAATGCTATAGGTACAAAGTGGGTGCGATATTGCTATTGTTGGGATAAGTGAGTAAATAGCATTGTACTGCTTTAGGTGCAGCTGGACTTCGTTAGGAGATATTAAGAAGTCCCTTTACAGAGTTGATCACCTTGAACTCCTTAAAAGTGTAACAAATATGTCAGGCATAAGTCAACAGTTATCTAAAATCTACCCTAGTGGATTGAATAGTGACCCCAAAAACATATGCCCAAGTCCTAACACCTGGAACCTACGACTGTGACCTTGTTTAGAAATAGGGTCAGGGCCTATGCGATTAAATTAAGGATCCCAGATGAGATCATTCTAGATTTAGGGTGGGCTCTAAATCCACTGAAGAGTGTGCTTATAAGAGACAGAAAAGGAGAAGACACCGAAACACAGGGAAGATGGACATGTGAAGACATAGGCAGAGACTAGAGTTATGCTGCCGCTAGCTAAGGAACGCCAAGGGGCAACAGCAACCACCAGAAGCTAGGAGAGAGGCATGGAAGGGATTCTCCTTCCAAGCCTTCAGAGGGAACCGACATTGCCGACACCTTGATTTTAGACCTCTGGCTTCCAGAACTGTGAGAGAATAAATTTCTGTTATTTTTATCCACCCACTTTGGGGCAATTTATTACCACAGCAGCCGAAGGGAACTAAAACATCTACTAATTAACTAGTGGAAGTTATTATTATTATTATTTTAGTTTTCTAAATGCTTCTCCATGTTACTTTGGTAAAACTCTTTATCACAAGTGGCATGCAGATCAAAAGGCTATAAATACAAACTGAAAAAGGTAACAGTAATGACAGAATTCCAAGGCACACATGATTCACCTCAGAAGATGACCATCCACTTGGGTACAGCACAGGATAATTATCTGATGTCAAGTTGGGGAATGAAATTGACAGCTTAAGTTCCGGCATTGGAAACTGCCCACTTTTTCTAATCTACAGGAAAAAAAAAAAAAGAAATGTAATTCTTTCTCTTTCAATGGTGTCCTTTCTGTCTTATGTAGGACTTTGGTCCTTAATTGATGAATTAAGTTGTGTAATATTTTGAATTCCAGAATGAACGCAGTTTATGGCACTGTACAAAGAATTGCCATATTTAAGTGAAAAATAGGGATATTTAATGGTCAGTGGCCATATGCATCAGCTACAATCAGATTGTTCCTTCACCCCTCCAATCCCAAAATAGGACTAGGACTAAAGGAAAATCAGAATTAAAATTTTCTTCTTTGTCAATTTACCATGCTCATCTTCCTTTCTGACATATCAGTCTTTTTGGAGGAGGAAAGGAGGGAGGACTTCTAGCTGATCCACTCAGAACAGGTGAGCATATTTTTATTTGCCTCAACCCAACTTCCCATAATTCCCTAAGCCCATAAACATTTCTCACTCCCGCTAGATGGGATCTGCCACCACTGTACAGGCAGACCAGACACCCATCTTCTTCCCTTCACAATCCTACCCCCAGCTAGGGTTATTGTGGCAATGCTGAGAGTCAGATTGACTTTCATCTCAGTCTCCATCTGCTTTTATCCACTAACCTAAAATTCCCACTTAGTATCACATCATCCCACCAATAGTGAGTGTATTTCATAGGGAAGGAAAGGTGGGCAGGATGAAGCTCAGCAGGAAGCTGAATGCAGTATCTAGAAGTTCTCATCTGCTTAGAAGAGGCGCAACTGACTGGGGGCAACCAGGTGCTGTGGCCCTCCCTTCCCACCGCTCAAGCATGATCTCCCGCCCTCAGCCTTCTCCTCGGCCTCCCTGGGCTGAATCCTTAGGTGAGTAGGGAGCTCCTTAATCTACAGAGACAGATGCCAGAAGTCCAAGTGACCTACCTAACTGTGCCTTCTAGACGAAGAGCTTCTCAGATCTGGAGCAATATCCTGTGGTTGCCGAGGACTGAATGCATCCCTTAATCTTAATCTTACAAATAACTCCTTTATAGTACTAATTTAGAGGTAATTTCTTACCAAGTAGAAAATATTGATTTCATTTCCAATGTCCTCAGTCGAATTAATAACTTCAGGGACTGTCTCATTGGCCGCAATTGAAATATGATATTCACTTGCAGAGCTTAAAAGAATTGGAAGAAGAAAAAAAACACAAGGTTCAACTTTTATTTGCCCTCATTCTTTTCCTTTCTTCATACTAGTTAATCCCACAAAAAATACTTAGAGATTTTAAATCAGAGGCAAATTCTTTTACCTTGAAACCTAAAATTAAATTTTTGAGGCGGGTGAGAAGGATTATATAATTTAGTGCAATAGTAACTGATGCTTATAGGGCCTTAAAATGTTAAAATATATAGTCTTTAAAATAAAAATTTCTTTGTTACCAAGTGAAAATTTTCCATTCATTCACTAATATCATTTATATTTAGTGAATAATCAGGCTAAAATTTGGTATTTTTAACACATTTAAATCTACTTAAAATAGATTTTTAAATTTTAAGTAGATTTAAAAAAAATTGTTACCTTTTCACTATTTAAAGTCTTATATTTACTGCTAAACTTAAAATTCACTTTTTTCCATACAACTTTTCCATGTTTTTTGGATAATCTTGGTAGAACGAAATATAATATAAATATATTTTTAAATAGCTCTTCAGTTAAGAGAAAACAAAAAATATTTATAAGTGTTTGGCAAAATTTGATTTTAAATAAATGAAAAATTCTTGGGAAAAGTCAGTGTACCAAGAGAAGTAGAAACAGCAAAATAGAAAAAAGTCAATCGAATTTAAAGGTTAAAAAATATAAGCAAAATTTACGTGTATATCCTATAATCCTCTCATTTTTGTGGTCTGTTATCAGTAAAAGGAAAGTGCCATAGAAAATAAATTAATGAAATGACAAGACTTTTAAACTAAATTTGCCACTGATTCTTGCACTTTTTGTATACATTGTGCACATTTATTTAGCCAAAGCTTGGAGTCCTGCTTAAGCAAGAGAATTTATAGTGGGAAAGTTTGCCAACACGATTGGTGTTTGGATGGATCGGAAGTTCTTAGGAGAAAGGATGGTTTGTGAATAATGGAAGAAGTAAATAACTCTTGTCAATGAGAAATGATTTAATCGTATGTGTTCAGAATGGGCAGGCTAATCAGATCCCACACAATAAGAATGAGAGCCAAGAATTTTGCTGGTGACCATCAGAACACTGCCTTTTGCGAAGGATTTCTGGGCCCTCAGCTTGCATTTAGGAGTTAAGGCTGGACCGCTAATGCAATCCGCTATCATTAGCACCTCACATTTTAGATTGTTTAGTATGCTGGTTCTCAAGCTTTAGAGGGCACAAGAATTATCTGGAGGGCTAACACACATTTCTGGGCCCCACTTCCGGAGTTTCTGATTTTGTAGGTTTGGGTTGGGGCCTGAGAATTTGCCTCTCCAAGTTTCCTGATGATTCTTATGCCCTTGGCCGGGGACCACACTTTGAGAACCGCTGGGGTAGCAGAAAGGCCTCAACATAAAAATACATTTTCCTCTTACCTGTAAAACTGTAGTCCAACTTCATATTTTACCGGCATAGAAATGTTTACTTCGTTATCAGAAAGGGCTTCTGGAGGTTCTTCGCTGTCACTAGAAAACACACAGCACATTCAGACAAGTCATTAGACCACCGACTATTCAGAGACACTTCTGAGCATTTGAAAGAGAAGCTTATCTTGCCAACTAAACAAAAGCACAAAAGAGCAGAATTCTTGTTTTTGTGGGTTTTTTAAAAAATCAGAGTCGGGAGGGAGGTCACAGATGGCTATTGTTAAATTTCTCAAGTTGATTTTGAAGTGCAGCTAGGGTTGAAAACCACACGACTTAATCCAAGGTTTCTCAAACTTCCATGAGGATAATGGTAAGTATCTTTGGGTCAATTGTTAAATACACGGATTCCTGGGCTTCTCCCCTAGAAACATGGATTTAGTAGATCTGAGTTGGGGCCCAGGAATTTGTGTTTGTTACACAAATCACACAGCTGATTCTTATTTATTTATCACAGACGAGGACCTTGTAAAGAGATGCAACTAAAAGCATGCAGCTGAGAGTAAGTCTACAACCTTCTGTCTTCTCACTTAATAGTTTTTCCATGCTAAGTATTTGATGCTTATATTATTGGTTAAGCTTTTACTTATTCTCCTGATTTTAGTTATCATTTCAATTATACATTATGCAAATACATGCTTATATGTTTGTACACACATATACACACACATGTCTCTCATACTTCCTGTATTAAAAAAAGCATGTATGAGTGATATAACAGTTACAAACACTGGCTCTGGGGCCAGAGGCCATGAGATTGTTCTAGAACATTAACACACTTTGGGCAAGTTATTTAACCTTTCTGTGCCTTGGTTTCTTCATCTATAAAATGGGGACATTATCATTTAATGATTAATAAATGATGATTAAATGAGTAATAAGTATAAAGTGCTTAACACTGTGCCTAAGACAGGAAATACTTAATAAGTTTAGTTTTCATTATTATTATCACACACACCTCTCCACCAAGTGACCAAGAGCCTAGGTTTTGTCTCACAGAACAGGCAATGAGTACCTTTTCATGGCTCTACTTGCTCCCAAGTGTACGTGTCTTGGTATGAGCAATGGGCCAGTGAAGGCAAACCTCTGCCCAGGGTTATAGACACTTGAGTGACTGAGTGTTTGCTTTGAATGGTCCCGTTCTCCCAGCCATTCCACACTGCAGCCAAATTAGTCATCCTAAGAAGCAGCTCTTGTACATACGACTTCACCCCTCAAAAACTTTCCTGGCTCCTCATGGCCTGTTTAATTAAGAAAAACTGCCTCATTCTGACACTCAGTACTCACCACACTATGGTAGGATGCACACTCCCTTTTTGTCTTCCATTACTCCTTTATGTGTTCTCTATATTTGAGCTAAAATGGATTACCCAATACAGTATTTCTCCAAAGAGATCCGGTGGTCTACCTTTGAGTTTTTCCTCAAGCTGGATATTTTGCCTGAAATGCTCCACCCAGCTCTATGCATCGACCTCTCTGTTTGTAAACCGCTACCCATCCTTCAAGGTCCTTCTCAATTATAATCTCCTTGATAAAGCTTTCTTGGGTTCTCATTGCCAAGTACATATAATTTCACGCTCCATTAAGTCTCTGACACACGGTTTATATTTCTCTAATGAATTTTCCTTGTTCTACCCTGTATCACAATAATTTATGTACTAGTCTCAGCTGTCTACTGTAGTATTCCCCCCATGAGGAGGTTCATGCCCTTATTAATTTTTATAGTCCCTGCAGTGACTAATTCAATATCCTGTCCATAGTAGATGTTAAATGAATATTTGTTGAATTTAATTGAGCATATAGAATTAACTTATCCATTAATTCATTTTCTCATTTATTCCTTCACTCTACATTTATTTAGTGATTATTAGATGTGAGGCACTATGCTAGTTACTGGGGAATAAGCAACAAAAGATAGAACTTAATCCCAAGGAATTTGTGGTCCAGTGGATAATCACACTTAGAAGAAAGTGAAGTCACTATTTCAATTTCCTTATTAGCCTTTTGCTATTGTTAGCGTGTGTATTCTAATGATATATTTCAGAAGTTTGGACTGATTTGGATAAAATTTATTAAACTATAAAAGGGCATCATAAAACTTTGTCTAATGATTCAGTTGACTTTGATGGGCAGCCAGTAGAAGTTTTTAAATTAGCAAAGTCTGTAAAATTTTAAATGAATTTAAATGCAATTTGGCAAATAAAAATGATGTGTGATTTCAGGTTTTACAGCTTACAGAACCAACAGTTTAATCCAGTTAGGTGTAATATTTCTATTAAATGAAAATTTATTTTGCTAATTATTTTAAGGATTTTTTGTAAGCAAGGGGGTTCATTGCCCTCTCTTCTACTGACCCCATAAAAGCTGTAAAAAGTTCCAGTGAATCTATAAAGCAAAATATTCTAAATACATGAAAGAAATTATATACATGGACACACATACACTCATGCACACATATGAACCAACCTTGTTGCACTTAAATGAATGATCACATTTTCCATGAGATAAGAGGTATTAAACTGAAATAATATTTTGAAAGTTACCTACGAAATAAAAATATCTTTAGTTTAGTAACAGATAAAGGAGAATGTTTACTTGGATTAAAATATTCAATTACATAAGTGATATTACATAAACTTGAATTACAAAGTCATTTAAGAAATATTATCTTACAAAATAAAGCCTCATCACATCTCAAAAATAGATGAAATAAGACATGATATAGATGTGCTTTTAAATGTGAATATGTAATATGCTCTGCATGTTAATACTGAATTTAAAGACTTTATTCAAATGATATTAATAAAAATCATTTATATTAATCATAACCATCACCATGAAGGTAGACTCTATTTATTTTATTATATTACCATAGTCTATCAGATCACAAGCACAATGTAATTATGAAATGGTTATAATTAAAGCCTCTCTCATATGAAAACATCATATTATTCACATTAATAATGTGAAAATATTCAAATGTGATGTGTGTTTTATAGATTTGTAGGGAAGAAATGCAATTTCACAATAAATTTCATTAGGGATAGTCAAGAAGTAGACTTTATGATGAGATTCCAAATGTAAATTTGTACATTTAGTTAGTTCCAGAAGCTCAAATGGACACAGAAGAGATTTATTGAATTTAATGATAATTACGGTCATTCCTAGTTAGTTTGCTGGATCACTGGTAACCATGTCACATGTGTTAAGGGGAATGACACCAAAAGCCATGAGTGGCCAAACAATAAATAGATAAATTGGGCTTCATCAAAGTGAAAACTTTTGTACTTCAAAGGACACCATCAAGAAAGTGAAAAGATAACTTACAGAATAAGAGAAAATATTTGGAAATCATATATCTGATAAGGGACTTGAACGCAGAATACATGAAGAGCTCTTACAACCCAATAATGAAAAGACATTCTAACTAAAAAATAGGTTAAGGATCTGAATAGACATTTCTCCAAAGAAGATATACATATAGCCAACAAGCACATTTAAAGATCAACATCATTAGCCATCAGGGAAATGCAAATCAAAACCACAATGAGCTAGTATTTCACATCCGTTAGGACGGCTATAGTCAAAAAGACAATAACAATGTGGAGAAGCTGGAATCCTCATACATTGCTGGTAGGAATGTAAAATGGTGCAGCCACTTTGGAAAAGTTTTGCAGTTCTCCAAAATGTTACATACAGTTACCACATAACTCAGCAATTCCACCCCAAGAGAAATGAAGACATATGTCCACACCAAAACCAGTACACAAAGATTCATAGCGATATTATTCATAGTAGCCAAAAAGTGGGAACAACCCAAAAGCCTATGAACTGATGAAGGAATAAATAAAATGTGCTATATCCACACAATGGAATATTATTTGGAAATAAAAAGGAATGAACTACTGACAAATGGATGAAGCTTGAAAACATTAAAGCCAGTCACAAAAGACCACTGATTCCATTTATTTGAAATATCCAGATCCACAGAAATAGGCAGATCCATAGAGACAGAAAGTAGATTAGTGGTCACCTGGGGTTGAGGAAGGGGTTGTTGAGGAAAAAAAGAGAAGTAACTGATAATGTGTACAGGGTTTCTTTTTGGGTTGTGAAAATGTTCTAAGGTTGATTGTGGTGATGGTTACACAATTCACAATTTGGTGAATATACTAAAACCAAATGAATTATACACTTTAAATAAGTGAATTTTATGGTATGTGAATTATATCTCAATGAGGACATTATTTTAAAAAAAGAGAGAGAAATGAAAAGAGAGTTTCTATACAAAGTTCCAAACCTACCTATTTGAAAGATTCTTTGTCTTACAAGCCAGAAAAGACTACTATATAGAAGATTCCAATGTCAGAATTTCCTAGCTCTATTTTATCAGACAAGTTACGGACTGTAAATGTTTAATTTTGCCTTGGTGTTTGAGTTTGATTCATGCAATAATTGGCTTTTGACTCAAAGATCTCAAACCTTTGAACTCAAGCTTCTTCATCTATATCACCTAAACTATCTTTGGAAGGATTTATGAATCTGACTTTGAGCATATTATTTTTCATATCCAATTACCACATGTATGTTGTATAAGCTGCTTACCTCTTCTCCTGTTCTCAGGAAAGGATATCCAACTTTACATGTGATATTATGGTTGGAGTCACAACTATCTTTTTGGATAGCCTAGGAAGAGAAAACAAATAGATTTAGAGCAGGCACATAGGTGAAATACTGGAGCTTGGTTTTCTAGAATTTTTCCAGCTGTGCCTTGGACTCTGCCTTGCTAGGATTTGTCTCTCAGTTTAGTGGGGAGAGTCACAGCATTCTGGGATCACTTGTCCCACAGCCCATGGGAAATCTGAAAACATCACTTAAGTTAAGGAGGACTGAAGGACAAAACACATCACGTTATCCTGTCGAGATCTTCCACCGTAAAATGCAAGTACTAACAGCACCTACCTCACAGAGGCATTAGGCGGCTAAACGAGATAACCCACATGTTCTGGACTGCCACATGAAGCCCACAGTGAATGGGAGTCATCAGAAGAGTTTAGCGCAGTGGGTAAGAGACCGCCTGGGACCACCGGGATTTAAATCCTGACTCCATCACTGTTAGCTTTTCCTTGCCAAGAATCCTCACTTCTTTGGGCCTGATTCTCTGTCAAGTGAGGTCAGTCATACTCTTATTTCATCAAATTGAAAATGCCACTGAATATGAGTCTCACCAGTAATTGGTGAAATAAGAAGGAAAAATAATGCTGCCAGTTAAATAAACATCAATTGTAAAATGCAATTACAGAAATGTTAAAATGTAAAAAAAATGGTTTATCATAGAATCTCTGTAGTATAGTAATACCTACTTACAAAAGAATTAATCAGAATTAAATAAGTGGAGCCCATGGAAGAGTACCTGGGACATAATATGACTCAAGAAAAGACTGTCATTATTATTATTGTCGTCATTGTGAACAGAAGTAGAGGAGAGGCATTGTTGACTTTAGAATTCTGACTTTCGGCCAAGGCCATGAAGTCAGTGGAAGATACAGGCAATGATTTTTAATATAGTCTCCTTTCCAGAGAAAAATTCAGTGGTAATATTTTCCCAGTGTCACTTTGCACACGTGGATTTATAATTAACATTCTTTACTGAATCTAAAATATGTGGTAGCAATATATGACATTTTTTTAAGCCTATCTTAGCCATCATGTCTCTATGTGATATCCCAATAAATGGAGAGAAATATTAGTGAAAGTCTGAATTTATAGAAACTAGACAATAAAGTTTTAATATGATATATAACAAGTATATTGGTTTTTAATATGAATCATATATATTACTGATTCATATAAACATACACAGAATTTTAATTCAGGAGGATTCATTCACAGTTCAGAATGAAAAGCAAAATTCAATTTGGAAGTATTATTTCTGATATAGCATCTTATGCAGCTATACGTTATTGCCAAAAAAGTGCAAATCTGTCATGGCAATGAGACACAGTCATTTAACACAACTCTGTTGACAATATAAGGTTTTTCATAGAAAGCGGGAAATGGTATCATGATTTTTCTGCATGTAAATTTTTTTGTTCAGCTCTTATATTACTCCCCCCATCTCTATTAAACTGTTTTGACTTTGATTGTGTTTATTTTTTTCCTTGACTCAGTCTCAATTTCAGCAGTGTAAGCCCTCTGTGAAAATCCAATTTTGATACATCAGCGATCCTTTCTCACACTGAATCTGAGTCATACATCTCTAAAGAAATATATCAAAACAAAAGCTTTAAAAAAAAGCTTGGTACTTCCACCATTAGTGAATACTAATTTTGTGCAAAATGCTTTATATTCTTCTAAAATCGATGCAATAAAAACAATTAGCTCAGTAGTATGAAAAGTAGGTTCAAAAAGGCTTATTAACAGAATAAATAAATATGAAATGACAAGTTTACCTCAATTCCTGAAAAAATTAGATTTGGAGAATAATTCACGATGGTCCTGGTGTTATAGGCACTGTCCTTTTTATTTTTGACTGTGAGGCTAACATTGAACTTATCGTTGTGGGACCTGACAATAAGCAGACCCTTTTCAGTGGTGGATACATCCAGGGTGAGGTCCGAGATACATTTTTCCTTGTTTCCACAATCTTTGGCAAAAGGAATCTGAAATGGTCGCAGAAAAGCATTTTTCAAAATTTAGTTAAGAAACCCATAAAGAGAACAGATTTCATGGCAGAAATCATAAGGAACTTTAAATTTGTTACTATAATTTATAGGGGAAAAGAATAAACTTTTACTTTTGGATATAAATTCTTCCAGTCCTTTAAAGAACGAACAGCTTTCACAGATGTTTTTCACGGGCTTTAGTCTGCCAGACTAGAACAGTTTCAAAAAAATCAAGTCAAGTACTTTAAATCATATGAGAGAAAACTTTAACATTCAACTCTGATCATTAGATTTTTCTTTTTTCTGCCTGAGGAAGATTGCTCCTGAGTTAACATCTGTACCAATCTTCCTCTATTTTGTATGTGGGATGCCGCCACAGCATGGCTTGATGAGTGGTGTGTAGGTCAGTGCCCGGGATCCAAACCCATGAATCCCGGGCTGCAGAAGCAAAGTGTGTGACCTTAACCGTTCTGTCCCTGGGCCAACCCCTGATTAATAGATTTTTTTATTGAAAAGAATCAATACCTAGGAATGTAATAGAGCTCAGAAAATGGTGAAGCCACATAACTGGGAGCTTTCCTTGACTCCTCCTCTTCATTAGTCCCCTCCTCTCTCTTTTCCAGTGTATCACCAAGAACTGTCCATTCCACCTCTCTTCTAAATATATCCCAAACCTCTCTGTTTCCACCACTGCTTCTCCTCCAGCTATCCTTATTTCCTCCCTGAACTAAAGCAACAGCTTCCTATCTGGTCTCTCACATTCAGTCTTGTTTCCCTCCAATCATTCTCCACATTGCAGCTGAAGTAATCCCTAAAAAAATACAAATCCAGTGCTATCACTGAACCAATTAAAGTCATCAATAGCATTCCATTGCTCTTCAAAAAAGTTTACAGTCTGTACGGTGGCACAAAGTCAGGAATGATCGGGCTCCTGCCTATGCCTTCCGCCTCATCCCACGTCACCTTCCCCCTTGCTCTTCAGCTGCAGCCGCACTAATGAGTTTAGTTTAATTCCTTTTGCCTCAGAACCTTCATATGTATCTCTCTGTCTAGAACACTGCTCCCTCCAGTCCTCTAAATAGGATGGAAAAATCATCCTGTGCTTTAGTCTCAACTTAAACGTCACAGCTTCCGGGGAGTGCTTCCTGACTCCCCAGGCTAGGCGGAAGTTCCTGTTGAGCTCTGAAGTTCTCCTCCAGGGCACAGGCTTTAATTATGACTTGGTACCTGTTTCCTAGGTTAGACTGTAACCTCTGATGCCTAGTACACACAGCCACTCAATAAATATATTTGGAAGGAAGGAAGGACTAGTGGAACACGGGTGCATGGGGAGAACTGATTCCCCATCCCTGACGTTTTCTCCATTGGTGCCACATTTGTGACCCCATCCTTTTACCTGCTCACTCTCTTTTTCTCAGGGGTGGACTCTGAATTTGGAAGCAAGAACTGAGTGAACACAGCTCAGTCCTTTCCTATCTCTTCCGCTCCTGGGGCAGCGATATGCCACGGGAAGCATACATTCTGCTCTATATCTCCATTTTGCAGGTTTTACGAGGTGGTCCCCATGAAGAAGGCCTGAGACTGCTGAGTTCTGCTGATGACCTATTTGATTATCTGTGGTCTAAGCCTGGTTTAGTAGGAAGACACCCATTATACCTAAACCATGCCCTGCAAATGTCCATTAGTAACAAAGGGGAGTTCCAGTTCTTTCAATTGGTCTTTCTTTCAGCTGGTCCTAAATTCAGGAGAGATAAAAGTAGTGTCATTTATAAGTTCCCTTAAACTCCAACAATAGGAAGTTAGAAGAGTTGGCAAAAGTCTAGAAGAGTCTAATTCTTTTTATTTTTTTTAATATAATTGATTTAGGATTGTGTGTGTGTCTTTCTACATGTTTCAGGTTTTTTCCTAATATATTCACAAATAGATATTCTGAATGCAAAAAAACTGACTTACATATTCATGCACTGAATTTGGTAGAGAATCATCAAGAACAGGCCCATTTTCTGGATCGGTAAGATTAAAATCCAAAGTTATTCTTACAGAATCCCGAAAGTCATGCTTGTCCTAGAGGTCGAAACATAAAATATATCATTGGCATCATATTTACTGGATGTTCTGACCTTGTTATGGCTTTCTTCTGCTGCTCCTGTGGGTCAGGCTTACTGGGACATCCTTTTGCACTTGATCTAACTATATGACCTCATCAGGCTTTTGCTTCACAGAGGCATTGCCCTTCTGCCCTGACAAGGGACACTGCTGGAATGCAGAGGCTTCAGTTATGACCAGATGACTCACCTCCAGTTTCTCACAGGGGCCTGCTGGAGTGATGGGGTATGTCTTACTTTGCCATGTCAGGATATACCACTCCAAGTGACTTGCTTAACAATATCGTTTCTCTTGAGACCTTGAGCTAAAAGTCATTACGTAATACTTGTAGGAAAGTCTCTCAACTTCAGAAGAGCAAACCTTCTTTAAATTGAGTTGCATTTCATTATTATAATATATACCTTGAGTTGTAAGAATTTTACAATGTGAAATGATAAGCAAATAATGTGAATGCGATCAATATTGTTTATACTATCATCAGGGACAGCCATCTTCTATGGCATGTCTAGAATTATGAGCTCTGTATACATTATTGAGAATTATTCAGGAGTGCTCCAAGATGAATAACTATCATAGTCTTTATTTTACAGATGAAAAACTGAGCCTCTAAGAGACTAAACAACTTTATCAAAATCACTCGGAATGTGGTGAAGCTGGAATGCAAATTCCATCCTGGCTGACTCCAGAACAAATGTTAACGTATCCATTAAAATCCAAAAGAATTTTGGATATTTTGAAACTAGTTCATTCCTTTTCATACCAGTGCCTAGACATGGCTAGATACTAAATTTTGGACAAATATACCATAGAAGAATCCACATTTTCTGTCACTTTCCTGCCCCTAACTATAAGATTTTCAAAGTATAGAATATAAAAACATGAAGAATACAGAAATAAGTCAGAGATGGGGAAAAATTGGCCTATTTCCTTTAAAATTCCAAGATCACGTTCAAGTCTCTAAATCTCAATCTTGGTTGCTAAAATAGGTGTTTTCTCATTACATCCATTCTGCTTCTTTTTTTTTGTATCAGGCACATTTTAAGAAAATATTTAAGAAACTCCTGCCCTTAGATGGGAATTCTCTCCACATATGTAGTGAGCCAATAAAATACATTCAAAATGGTTCAACCTGGTTTACTAGCCATCTCTGGAGATTAATAATTTGCTTTCCAAGGCTCTCTCATCCACTGAAATAGAAAGAAATTTAGGTAGCACAAAGTCTACAGATGATAGAAAATATGAGATTTTTTTTCCCATCAATTTAAGGTCAAGGAGTGAAATATGTAGTTCAGTGGATGAGAAGAAACGGCAGACAGCATATGGCCCAAAGGTTTCCCCTCAGGCGGTATAACCACTTATCATTCACATTTGACAGACAAGGCCCACGAAAGTTAAATGATGTTTTCAAGTTGAAAGAATAAATGAATGAATGAAAGAAATGAAAAAATGGATGAAGACACAAGATCTCTTATTAGCTAGGGCACTGTGCCTTTTACTATTCCATAATATATGCATGTCTGATACACACACAGGGAAGATGAAAGATATTTTATGAAATGTATTTGGAAATTAAAAAATCAGACCTGTAGTTATCTGATAAAGTGACCAAACAAAATAAAATTTATTTTGTGATGTGCTCTTTGAAATAAAACAATCAGATTGGTTGACTTGAAATGAGACAGCTAGATTTTATGCTTGACTTGGAATAAGGCAGCGATAATATATGATTTACTTGCCAACATGTAGAAGGAATGCTTAGTGCATTCTGACTCTCGAACTGTGATGTTTCTTTGAATCTTTCTCTCTTGGGTTCCAGAGAAAAAACTTCGTGATATCTGCCTTAGTGAATCGAGCGTGACACGGTATTGCAGATCTATAAAAAGAAAAAATAGAATAATTGACAGAAATATTTATTTAGGGTGATTTTCATATGGTCCAGCTCATTAAATTAGCATTATAGAAAAACCTCTCGAGCAGTCAGTCAACAAAAATTTTCTATTATTCAGCATATAGACACTCTGAAAGCACAGTGGCATCAAAGTCATGAAGACAACCTTGACGAAGTCTATAGACCTGCTTTCTGAGTTCACTATGCTTTTAATGTTTAGTTATACTTATTTTATAACGTATATGTATGTATGCACACACATACACACACGTATGTGCATCTACATATCACCTAATTTTGTGACCATGCCATGCCTGTGTTTACTGGGTTTTCCCTTAAAGCACTTTTTTAGTTTAGAAATGTTGGAGCCCTGCTTAGAATATTGATTATGTTATATTTCAACAGAGACAAAAATATGCACTTACAACATTTTTGCCTAATTTATAAAAAATGTCGTTTTAGATTATGTTCCAAGCACATTAAAAAAATAAGCTTAATATATAAGTTTAACAAAATAAGCAGACCACAATAAAAAACAAGTTAAACCTTATACTTTCTATGAAGGCAACAATCCTCCTTATTTGATGGCTTAGTTACTATATAAAAATTAAATAAGACTGAGATAATGTGGTGTATGAAAATGTAAATCACTATTTTACATTCCTCTACCTCATTTATCTTCTAGTCAGAGGACAACTGCAGAGCATAAATATGCACATACAGAGCAAACTAAGAAAAACAGATTTTCAGGATTAATGGTTTTTCTCCTCCCAGTTATATTTGGTTTACACAGTAAATTACTCTTCTGCAGCCAAGGGCCTTCATAGTTTTGACTACAACATATTTCAGTATCATTAAAAAACTGCCTTAGGCAGTGTAGACTGTAGACAGGAGGGGGACACCCAGGCTGATGTGTTGTGCCTGAGCAGACACACACGGAATATGTCTGACTCTCAACACCCAGGGTCACCTTCTGTATGGACCACACGGCTCTCAGGAAGGTGGAGTGGCAGAGAGGTGATGCTCTCTGCAACACCAGTCTTCCTGGACAGAGGGCAGAAGGAGGTCTGTGAAGATCCCCAGGAAGGAAAACCAGCCTCATTTGGAGCCTAGTTTCCAGACTCCACCTCTGAATTCTTTTTTTCCCCTCAGCACCTGATTGTTCTTAGCAAATTGAAGAGCCAGAGGGAAACTATAGAATGTTGAATTCATTGTATATAAACATATAGTTTCTGCTCCAGAATTTACTGGGTTCCATATCCTATTCTTTCTGCAGCAGAATGTTTTCCAAGGTTCAGCATGTTCACAGGGGCAAATGTGATGTGCAGATCCCTATCTTCAGGGGAAATACAGTATCTCACTGGATTTCATCATGCTGCAGCAAATATATTGTCCTCCTGCCCCAAAGGACTTGCTACATATATTACACTTACCAGCTTCATAAATCGTGTCTTCTTTGGACTTTAATTTCACATCAAAACACACTGTAGCATTTATGCACACTGTTTCCTTTCCCTCCACACGACAGTTTTTCTTCTGAATATTCACTTTATTGGGCTCAAAATTCATGGTCACTTTAACTACAGCCACATCTCGGGACCTACAAACACATAAATGGTGGCAAGGACTCACACATTTTCCCAGTTAGTGAATGCCGTCATTTCGGGAGTGCAAAGGAAACACACCGAAGGGGAGTCTTCTTTCTGTATAGTGCAGGCTCTCAGGACTCCATTTCTTCGGGGAATTTTTGAAACAGAAGAGATTGTATCTGATGTTCTGAGGATACCCAGGTTGTTTTGGAACCATCTTAGGCTTTTGGTTCTGAAGAGTAGCAAAATATGCCACCCCAAAATATGATTATATAAGTTTAGGACACGTCACCCCAAAATACCCTGCTTTAGTATATTGATTATTTTGAGCTGTAGGCACTTGAAAGATAGCAAATGCAGGGAGAGGCTTTCTCTGAACTCCTCTTATCTGCCTAAAGACAGATCCTCCAAAAGGAACTCAGTTGTCATCAATCCCCTCCTTCTGAGCTCATCAACCAGGGAGGATGGACTCTCATCGAAGGAGAAAAGACAAAAAATAGAATTTAAAAGGATAACGCTTTTGGCAGACTGAAAAAGGAAGGACCTTTTATTGATGCAATTTTTTTTTTTTTTTTAGGAAGATTAGACCTGAGCTAACATCCGTGCCCATCTTCTTCTACTTTATATGTGGGATGCCACCACAGCATGGCTTGACAGGCAGTGTGTAGGTCCATGCCCGGGATCCGAATGGGCGAACCCTGGGCCACCAGAGCAGAAAGTGCAAACTTAACTGCTCTGCCACTGGGCTGGCCCCCTTCTTTATATTTCTTAATGAAGTTTGTAACATTTTTTAAAATTATCATGCCAAATTCTCATTAAGGTTATTCTTGATATTTTTAGTCACTTTTTTCCAAATAGAATCTTTTGTGAAATTGTGTTTTTTAACCGGTTAAAGCAAGAGTTATTAATGTTATTAATTAATAAATTATTAATAAATTAATAAGTAAATAGTATTAATGTATGTAGCTAACCATTGACTAGGATGTTACAATTAACTGAAATTAATTTGGGGATGCAGACATTTTAAGGGCTGTGCAAAGATATTATTGAAGATACTACTATCCTTGACCTGCAATATAAAGACATTCAGACAGTGATGAACTGCCTAATTATACACATTAGGTAAATGAATGAAGAGTCAATTACCCCTAAAAGCTTGTAAGCAACTTGGGGATACTGTCTTGTTCATGTACATCCTCAATGAGGCCCTCTTCCTCCCTATGCCTCCCCCCGAAAACAGAGTATGTGTCTTAGTACCAAGCACATAATAGATACCTCAAACTAAGGGTTGATTCCACTCTTTCCTTTAATATGCTTTCTTTATTTTTAAGATTTATCGACTCCTCCAGCTTCCAAAACTGCGCAATTTTTATTTAAATAATAGAGCACAAAAGGTATTAGATATTGGTATGTCACGAGCTCTGATCATACTCTGAGCGCTGGAACTATTTGTGAAATATTATCTGATTAATTGAATGTTATTAAAATACTTACCAGAAGAGGGCAGCACCACCAAGGCCCCCGATAGTCACATCAGTCAGACCATCACCATTTAAATCCATTTCTCCATGGATAGACTGGCCAAAAAACTTCAGTGTCTCGCCATCTCCACCTGATGGAATACGCTGTGAAAATCCCAGCAGATAGTTTTTATGTTAGAAGAGTCTCTTCAAGAACAGTTTCAAATAAATCTGAGGACTTGCACTGGTTAACAAAAAATTAAAATTAAAGATCTTTTGGAAACCTGCCCAAGAGGCCCCTCATGTGGAGACAAGAGGAATTACTCAGATATTCCCAAAGGATATTCTTTTTATAGTCCAGACAAAATCGTTTCAGGGTTACTGACACCAGAGAGAGGGGAAAAAATTATATAATGTCATCTTGCCTAATCCTGAAGGGAAACATTGTTAGTAACTGGCTCTGCTTTCTAGTTCCTGTTCAATCCCCATTACACAGGGATATTTAAAGGTGCTGGAAACCTTGAAAACATATCATGCCGGCAAACCTAGGAGTCAATTTGGGGTTCACTGAAATTTGGGGCTGAGCATAAATAACACATTCCATGAAATACATTTTTCAATATGTGATCTTCTTTACTGTTTGTCCAAAATTGTTCTGAAAGTCAAGGGGACAATAGATTCGCATCCATTCACATGTACCCACAATGTTGGGAAGGCATAAGTGAACACGGACTTACTGATTTGGGCACATCCCCATACATAATATGTTTGATATCGCTACTTCCTCACTTAGCTTTGGTTCAAGTTGATACTATTTTAATAGAATCTGATGGCAAAGAGACAGGACGGACAGAGCCTCCCCAAACTTGGGGTCTTCTCCTGCTCTTTTCCACTTAAATTCATAAATTAGGAAGCCAATTAAGGCAAACCAAATGGAAATAGTTTTCATGCTTAAATGTTTGTGGTTCATTAGGAAGTATTTCCTTATGTTTTCAGCAAACAAATCGGGAGATATCTGCCTCACTGATTCTGTTGATTCAGTTTGATTCTGGTTCATCTCATACACAAGCAACACCTCTGGTTACCATGGAAATGAGTGAGCGTATCCTCTTCTATCCTTGGGAAAGCATTTTGCCAATAATTAAACAAACTCAACTCTAAGATTCTTTTTTGTTGTTGTTTAAAGCTACATCTTGATTTGCCACCATTTTGCAAAATAAATTGCTTATGACAATCTTAATGATTTACAAATCCTTTTCTTTCTACTACAAATGCCACTCCATTAAATTTGCAGGATTAATAGTGAAGGAATAAAGTGGCAAAACACAAGAATGGAACGCAATCTTCTTGCAGTTCCGGGTTCTATCAAGCCCCAATGGTTAATATTGCCTGTTTCCAGCTAGATAAATAATACCGTAAAGATTTTTAACAGAAACAAGTCATTTATTAAAAGGATAGGAGAGTTGTTAGTGAAATATGCCCTTTATTTTGTTGTTTCACTATTAATGTCATTATCACTTTATGAAAAATTAAGCATCACAACTTCCCAATACACAAATAGATTTTGAGAATTCTGTTGACTCTAGTACCAAAGAGAAAAATCAAATGGAAAAAGAAATAATTGATGTTCTGATTTTCTTTTTATGTTATGTAAGCTAGAAAGTAGTGAGTTCTATTTTATTTATAAGTAGTTGTTCAAGGCCTAACAAACTATGGTTACTTAAAAACAGACAATTAAATTAGAAGAATTCCTGTAAACTCTCTTATGTTTATTAGTGCATTAAACACTTCTGTAAATGGTTATTTTTCTCATGGAGGAAAAAATTACACTTATGGATTAGAGCCAATAACTGACAATACATTTAAAATAGGAATGACAGAAATCCCCTGCAGGTTAAGCTTAATTATTCAGATGTTCTTCCAAGAGGGATTACTTGTGAGACGATTATAAATCTTCAGGAACCCAAATTCATTTGCTGAAAATATACCAATTTAATTCATAAATATAAATGTAATGCAATTTTATTATAACAACAGGGATATTGAGTATAAAAACAATAATCTCATTTCCTTTATTGGCAAAATTACGTAATTACTGTTTTCTCATTCAGAAAGTGGTACCCTCTGTTTAGGATCAGACACACTGCAGATGTTAAATAGCATTGTTCAAAAGTGATCTTTTGTTTTGTACCATTTCACAAGATCAGATTATGGAGACATGGCAAATAACAACAGAAAAAGCTAGATAAAAGGACAAAATATAAAGCAATTCTTTTAGAAAGAAAATGTAGATGAGAATAAGAAATCTACTTTCCGAATCGAGTCAGAAGAAATAAATTAACTCATGAAGCAAGACAGGAGATGCCTGGCACTGAACCCACGGATCACTTCAGGACGAGAAGCCGGAGGTTTAACTTCTTACTTGTGCATACTCTTTCCTTATAGTCCTGCCGCTTCCATGATAAATGTACACGGCTCCCCCGTGATCATCTTCCAGGGGAGCGCCTATCACGATGTCATTAAACCCATCAAGATTGAGGTCTTTCACAGCAGCAATAGCTGTTCCAAAACGAGCCCCGCATGGCTCATTTTTGTTTTCTTTTGTGCATGAATTGTGCTTCAGAGATGAACAGCAAGTCTGTTTAATGGGTTCCAGGCTCATTTGATATTCAAACCTTGTCTGGAAGAGAGATAAACAGGATACTTATGGATTTCTGTCATTACTACAGCAGAGTGGAATTTTTAAGTGCATACTAAATCAGTGCTATTAAAAACCATTTGTATATCAATGGTAAAGTTTATGAAAGTTCTTAAAAAAGGATGCCCAACTGAGAGCAAAGTTAGAGATTTCAAAGAACCGACTGCAGGATTGTGGGAAAGAAGAAGACATATTGAGGATTTTCACAGACTCTCTTTTTAATGCAATCGGGTGAGTATATAACTCAGCATCTTTTTAAAGCAGAACTGAATTTTTAAATCCTCAGTTTGTCACTATCCTTTCTTCATCCAATATTGTGCTTTGAAAAGTCTCTATATATTATCCCCTAAAGGACAAACAGAAAATTTACGCTTTCAGAAAACAAATTTTTCCAAAGCTGTCCAGAGTGAAAAAAAAGACCCCAAACCCAGAAAAGGACAGCAAGTACTGGCAACGATGGACAGGAAGACACTTTCTTGGAAAAAAGGGAAAAACAGCACAGGACCAAAAAGTTGACAGAAGGAAGCCAAAAAAATGATAGGAAGAAACATAATTTATGATTTAAAATAATTAATATAAGAAAGATTTAAGCATTTAAAAAGCTAAATAGATGAATACTGACTTTGCTATAGACCACAAAAACTCTTCTAATGATGAAATCAAGAATTATTTCACTTAACACTGATATCTAAAATCAGGAGTGGAAAACAAATCCCACTCCAGTGAAGTATTCCAGAGACCACAGTAGTTTCTGCAAGTGTCTGGTGTCATTGCCTTAAAATGCACTCTATCGCCACAGTCTCTCCACTCTCGGTCCTTATCCCCCCACCTCATGCAGCTTTAACTGCTCATGTCACCCACCTCCAGGCCAGTGCTCATGATGGTTGCCCTGTGACTTTACTTAGGAGTTTAGTGAGATTTATACTTATCTTTATCCTCAATATTCTGTTAAAAAAGAATAGTTCATACTTCCAAGTAGAAAATATCTAAGGATTTGAACTATTTTATTAAAATTCTAAATGTTCATTTAGAAACTGAGGGATTAGTGGGGTAGACAATCCCTCAAAGCTTCTTCGCTTCTTTTACCAAACTGAGTGAAAAATTAGAACTACATTAATTATTTGAAATTGAAAGTAAGGAAAAGATTTTCCCCGATTTCTATCAAACCCACAGTTACCATTACCTGATTCAGAGTGTACACGTACACTTTTCCTTGTTCCTCTTTCTCTGTTCCCATGTACATGGGAGCTCCAACCAGAAGAATGTCAGTATTAGAATCTTTATCAATGTCAATTGTTGTTAACACACTGCCAAAATAGGAACCGATCTAGGGCAAAAAACAAAACAGTCTGATGACCATCAGAAATTCTCAAGGAAGCTAAAAACTTGCATTTCTTTTGTTATGCCAATCTAGAAGAGTATTTGAGATTTAGATGGCAAAGGAAATGAAATAGAGAAACCAATGCCACCTGAGAGCTCTTTATTGGCTTTTGCATGAGGCTAGTGAGTAATAAGTCGGGTCCATCCTTAAGGATGAGCAGCTGCTATAGATTCTGCAGCTTGACAGTAGGAGAAATGATTTCTTTTAGATTTCATCCTAACCTCTCTTTCTTCTCCACAAAGCATAAAAGATCAGTAGTGATAAAATGATTTTTTTAAAGGAAATAAAATGAAATAAACAATAGAAGTCATTCTGGAAAGGCTTCAGTATACATTTAAATACAGTAACATGAAAATGTGGAATAAAATACATTATGAGGAGCTGAATTTTATCGGAATTCTGGTGCAGCATATTTCACCTCGTAGTCTCAGAAGACAGTCTACTCAACAAAATGACTTAGTCTTGTCCCGGCAGCTATGGGAAGTGGAAAAATATAAAAGGATTGTAGGGGGGACCATCCCCTTGTAGCAATGTATTTTCTCTTTTAAAGATAGGGATGTATTTTAGGGGAATGCAGGTGACTACACTTCATTATCTAAATGCGATAACCTTACCAAATATTGAGCTGTGTATTTGATGCTTTTGATAATTCTCTTATTGACATTTCCTGTCTTAGCTTCCATGATTTTATTTTTGATCTCCTGATTCTCCCACTATATCATACACTATCCTTCCTTTTCACCTTTCTGGCTCCTTTCCCTCCTCCCATCCCCTAGATTTTGCCCCCTCCCCCACAAGGTTAGACCTGCAGTTTTTCCCCATTCTCTTACTCTAGATGCCGAATCCTCCCCAACATTTCCATTACTGCAGATTGCACATTTCCGTCTATCCTCCTCCTCAAGGCTCCAGTTCTACATTTCCAGACATTGCTAGACATTTAGACAGCTGCCAGACATTGGCTTTTTTGAATGTCCTTTTCTCACTGGCTTATGAATGGTATAAAAGGTTTTTCAAAAAGTTGAATTAATTACAAACATAAATAAAGTGTTGTAGGATCTGGCAATATTGGGCCTTCATTCCCACATGGTAACAGGCATCTGGAGCTGAGCTAAACCTTTATATGGCTCAGGCGCTGCCAGGCCATGGTTTCCACCACTTCCCATTGTCTTCTGTCCAGCAGCTTTAATTATTTATTTTACCTACCTGGCACCCACAACCATTTGAATTTGTGCTCACTGTTATAGGAAACATGTCTAAAATCAAATACCATTTTAAAAAATATCTAAACTATTGGGGTTGCTGACATTCTAATCATGGTGCCATCTTTCTCCCAGATTCCCAGGCTTGAAACTCAGATCATTCATAATTTAAATCATTTGTGATATTCTCTTCACATGTTCATAAGCAATTTTTCATAAAATTTTATACTTCCTGTCTTGTAGACAATTGATAGAGTGATAATGGACCTCAGATGTTGTCCAAAATGTTTCATTTTACAACCTTGCTAATTCCTCCTTATTTATGTTTACCATGCTCTCTCCTTCTCCATTTTTATTGTTGTTATACCATTTCAAGTTCTTCTCACTTCACCCATGAGCTACAACAAGAGCCTTGTTTTTATTGTTGATGCATTTTCTGATGATAAATGTGAGCAAAAGGCTAATGAAACACTTTCACCTGGTATATGAGAATCTGACCTGGAGTTTACTCTAACTCCGTTCCCCTTGAAATATGATGAGGGAAGGATTTCAACTATATTACCAAGCAACATCGAGTGTGGTAAAAATAAACTCTGATTGGGGCATTGCATTTGGGTCGCGTGGAACTAGAAATACTTGATGGAGATAACATATTTTGGGCTTCCTAGAATGCAGTGACCCTTCCAACTGCATGCCCTTAAGGGGACCCTGGAAGCTGTGTCTATGGCATTGTCATAAAAGATACTGGCTCCTCTAGGGCTTTAAAGCCAGCGAAGTCCCTGCACCTGCCTGATGTGTCTGTCTCCTGGCACGTAAGCTGGACTGCTGTGCTGGCTGCTACAAGGACTGCTGCAGGGGAGCAAGGCTGGCGCTGCCCCGCCCTTCACAGTACTCTGTGTGTGTATCTAGGGGGTGGGAGATGATCCAGTGAGTTGGAATATTTAGTGGAGCCCAAGAACCCCCCTTGTCCCGTGAAGACTGCAGAATAAAGTTAATAAATTCTCATTATAGGACACTTGGAAAATACAGAAAACCATGAAGAAGGAATAAAAATTACCCAAATTATCACAATTCAGTAATAATCAACAATAACATAGATGTTTCTGTTTTAAATATGTTTACTTATACTTAATTTGCATATTGAATATATAATTTTTAAACTACATTTAATATTCAATATTATCTAATGAAAATTTTCTGATTTCACATGTTACAAATAATTTGTCATCACTTCCTGGAGAAAATCCAAATTCTTTAATCTGCCCCTCAAAACTTCACACAGTCCAGGTCCACATTACCTTTTTATCTGGCTCTTTCTATGTGTCTACATACTGTCTTTCCTTTTAGACTAACCCAAATTTCATCTCTTATTAAGACTTTCTACACCAATCTTAGCTTAAAATAATCTTTCCATCTTCTGAATTTATTGTTGATGCCACTGGCACTTTCATGTTTCTTAATGTTTTAGCTCTCTTTCCTTGTATTTATATCTGCACATCTGTATCTACATCTATTATCTATACCTCCACCCCCATCCAACCGAAATGTTCCTGTGGCCAAAGATGCAGACACTTGACGTCCCTCCAAGGAACCTAGCGTGGGCCCTAATCTCAGTGGATGTTGAATATGGGGGTACTGGTTTTTTAAAAGTTTAGGACAATAGACAATTCAGTTAAATTTACATAGACAGAGTATGAATGAAATAATTTACAACAGTAATTTTCAAGCCCACCTGTTCTCCACTGAGTGTCTGGAGAATCTTGACGTCTCCACCTTCCATCCTGTAGATGATGACCTGGCCTGTATGATTGTACCGTGGCTGTCCAGCAATGTAGAGCACATCTCCAGAAACAGTGGCAGAGTTTACTGTGTAACCTAACAAAAGAGAGATGGCACGTATACTTTCTGACCCCTTAAAGTCTGCATGGAACAAATTAAGATCCATTTTAAATGATTATCCCCGAGATAATCTTTTTTTTTTTTTGAGGAAGATTAGCCCTGAGCTAATATCTGCCAATCCTCTTCTTTTTGCTGAGGAAGACTGGCTCTGAGCTAACATCTGTGCCCATCTTCCTCTACTTTATATGTGGGACACCTGCCACAGCGTGGCTTGCCAAGCAGTGCATAGGTCTGCACTCAGGATGGGAACCGGTGAACCCCAGGCTGCCAAAGCAGAACATACAAACTTTACCACTGCACCACCAGGCTGGCCCCCCTGAGATAATCATTTTTATATTTTTATATGGTCTTTTCTTCTGTTGAAAATAAATATATATATTCTAATGCAGATAAGTTTGTCTGTAGAAATCTTTAGTTTGTTCTCTGATTATCTACCACAACTGCTTTATCCTGAAAAGATATTTTTATCCCTACCCTCCAGTTTTCATTGTTTAAAGGCA
The DNA here is from genome assembly GCF_021613505.1 of Equus quagga. NCBI lineage: Eukaryota > Metazoa > Chordata > Mammalia > Perissodactyla > Equidae > Equus > Equus quagga. The sequence continues at coordinate 82,569,018 of NC_060275.1, forward strand.
CAAATGATAGAACAGCGATGACAGAAAGAGAAAAACAATCCACAAAAAACTCTTGCAATCTCAATTCACCACTTTGTAATAAATCAATTGTATTTTATCTAGATGCATGTGTCTGTGCTATAGAAATTAATAATTTTATATAGTTGGAATAATAGCAAATGTAAGCTTTTTCTGTGTTGTAGCCCTGGTTTTCAAATCATGATTTTAAATGGTTGAAGCTTATTTCTCTGAATTAAGCCATAAAGACATCGTGTTTATACCACAGGATCATTTCCTGATGGAATGGTGGAATTTAGGTGGTTTTAAATTTTTTGGTATTATACTTAAGCCTGCGAAGACATCTTCGAACATTTAATTATTTTTCTTCTTTTGGATTTTTCTTGATGATAAATTTCAAGGAATACATTGCTGGATCAAATTTTCAATGGTTCTTATGATGTCTGGCAAATTGTTTCCAGAGCATTTGTACTCAATTATTCCATGAACAGCCACAGGAAAGATTAGTTTCATCCAACTCTCCCAAACATTGGGTATTATTTAATTTGTGGATATTCTAATAGATGTTAAACATAATCTAACAGTGGTACCTTGCTGTGATTTTAATTTGCATTTACTTGATTAAAAGTGAGCTTGAATAGTTTTACATATTTATTCATTCCTCTCTTTAATTGGGCTTTCATGCCCTTTAAAATCTTAAATTGTGTCTTTAAGGCAGATTAATGTTAATTTCTGTGTGAAGAATTAGATTTATTCTTTGTGTCTCTAGAGAACAGAGCTAAACCAATAGATAAGAAATTACCACACGCAGATTTCAACTCAAAAGAAGGAAAAAAAATGTTCTAACAACCAGAGCTGTCCATCATGGGAGCAGAAGGCAGGTTATTTTTCAAAATGCCGTGGAACAGCATTTCTTACTGAGAGAAAGATTGTATTGATAATTTACTTGTCAAGTATTTTACCATAAGGTACTAGTTTTACTTTCTTCCAAAATTTTAAAAAAGGAACAGAGGTTTTTATACTTAAAAATGTTTATTCTTACAAGTGCTAAAGGGAAACAATTACTCAGGCATATTTGCCTTCATGAATATTTTTCTCACATTCTCATTTCTTCATCTTTCTTTGAGCGTTAAAAAAAGTGTGCATAATAAATGATAAAATATTCTTTTGCAAACATGTTATGTATTATATTTCTTATGTTACTAACCACAATATTGCTTAAGAAGTAAAAACTTCAGGGTCATGTTTATACATAAATAAAATGGAAAAGGAGAATGTGCAAAACAGAGCCTGTTTTATTTCATGTTGTTCTACTAGGAATTATTAAGAAGGGATTGAGATGAGAGTTTTAGTATGCATTAATTTTTTTGGTAATTTTCTGAGCTATGCATGCAAACTATAAAAGAACCTTTAAAAAAAAGTTGAAAATTATGTTTGAGGCTTGGAGTTGTGTGATAATTTAGCTAATTAACTTTGATGCTTTTCACTTGACAACTACAATCATTAGTTAAAATCTTCACAAGGACAGTAACTACCAGTCAGGTAGTTACAGGTTGCAGCTTGAGCGTCTAAAGACAATAAAGAAGGAAAGAGAGAGAGGGCCAAGTAAAGTCTACTATTTTTGTTTTTGGTGAGGAAGACTGGCCCTGAGCGAACACCTGTTGCCAATCTTCCTCTTTTTGCTTGAGGAAGATTGTTGCTGAGCTAACATCTGTGCCAGTCTTCCTCTACTTTGCATATGGGAGGCTGCCACAGTGCAGCTTGCTGAGCAGTGTATAGGTCCTGCCCGGGAATGCAAACCCGCGAACCCTGGGCCACCTAAGCAGAACATGTGAACTTAACCACTACGCCACTGGGCTGGCCCAGTAAAGTCTACTTAGAATGAAAAGAACATAATTATAAACACTTAAGCTTAATACTGCTTTCTGAAAAAGAAAAGTACAAAATCGAAGAGAAAGAAAAATTGATGGCATAGCCCTGTGCATGGATTTATAAAGAATAAGTCCTGTCAGCTCTCATAATTCATTTTTTGGGGAGAGTGCTAGGATCTGGAGAGGTAATGGGAAACAGGTCTGATCTGCTTTGATTTCATGCAGTTGCCTCACATCTTTACTTTTCCTTTTGAATCTATCTGGCATGATTAAAACTCAGCAAACTGTGGACAGAGGAGGCAGGGAACAGGATCTCAACGGTATTCTCACCATCAAAATCACTCGCTAAGCACATATTCCCATAAGGCTGGGTTATAGAAAGATGAGTGTGTAACTACATCCTAAGAGGGGTTCAACAGCTTCAGCTCCTACTTTTTTCTGACCATTATTGATTAGCATGGGATTTTTTATAGAGCATCTGTCTTTTCTTTTGCTTCCTCCATAAGATTTTCTGTAGTCTAACAACTTGCAGTCCACACAGATTTCAGGCTAACACATTCAAACTCATCTTAATTTGCAACCCACACAAAGAAGGAAATGTTTTGAAAGTCTCATTTCAGATTTAAAATAATATTTGGGGGAAAAAAGCTATTTTTCTCCTCTGCCCCCTTTCTGGGTGCTTTTCTATTTTGAAAGAAATCTTACATATATTAGACTTTATGTTGGCAAAGTGTCTTACGCGCTAGCCTGTGACTAAGCTAACAAAATGATTTCTGAAATAGAAAAAACTTCACTGTAGCCCACTGTAGATAACATACCCCAACATGACCTTTTCTGGCCAGAGAGGAGTCATATATTATAAACCCCGTGGTCAGGAATGAAGTTCTCTTAGTTTTTTCTTGCCCGCAGTGATATCTTCAAGTCTTGAATTCTCTATATCTGCTTCAAGCAACCATTAACCCAAGCTTTTCGGGAATAATAAGATTTAGGGTTCTTAGGACTATTTGGTTTTAAGGCATTTAATCACATGATAACTCAGAATAAGTAGTGTTATTAATTAATGTGTGAATTTCCTAAGAGTAGCAACAACGTCACACATCTTTGTGGACTTCGCACAATGTCTTTAATTTTGAAATGAACACTGGAACAAGAATCAAGAGACCCAGATTCTAGTTTCAGAACTGCCATAGATAAATGTGACAATTTCTCTATTCCTCAATTCCTTAATTTGGAAAATTTGATGTTTATTATATGATCTCTAAGATGTCTTTTAATGCTAAAACTCAATATGAATTCTAAGCTCAATCCCTTTATTTTACATCACAATCCTCTAAATATTTAAAAGACATGCAGTGTACACTGTGTTTTTCAACAATTTCCTCAAGTTTTGTGGGGAGAAGGATGGGTACAAGGGGATCGTTTCCAGATCTGTATCCTTTAGATAATCTTTTACTGGTACATCCTAGTTCAGCATTTTCTTTTGTAATGTGTGGTGCTTAGAGCAATGGAATACTCTAGCTACTCTATGAGCAAGGCAGAATGGAATAGGACTTTTATGAGAAATAGATTAGACTTTCATTAATGCAGTTCGACACGTCTTAAGGGGTTTTAGCACTCACATTATATCTGCTGCTTACCATTCTATTTTTAATTATAGAAAATCCTCAGCCCTTTTAGTCTTCTTAAATCCTGCTGCCTCTACAGCTTTAAGATGTGCTTTTGAATAGGAAACGTATGGACCTACCAGTAAAGACCTCCCACTTTCCTCATAAAATAGCAAGAAACTGGAACAGAGAAAAAGACTTCCCTCCAGGACAGAAAGATCCCAGAGAAGAATGCTAACATGCAAAAATATGAACACCGCAAGGTACTTTTCTTTACTACTGCACCCCCAGCACCAAGAACAATGCCTGGGGCAAGAGAGGTGCCCTCAAAATATTTGCTGAGTGAGTAAAGCACTGGAAACCATACTCTGAGGGTCCTTTCCATGCTAGGCCCTCTCAGCTCTTTACTGAGACCATCTAGTGATAGAAGAGTCTCCTGCCGATCTGGAATAAGGTGATACCAGACACACAGCGCCTCGTTCCAGGCAAGTCTTTGAACATAAGATGATGCTACATCACTGGGTTTAAGTTCAATATTTGTCTGATTGTGAAGAGAGCTATTAAAGAAGAAGCTATATGACAAAACAAATTAAAATTTTCTTTTCCAAAATTAGGACCCATAGAAAGAAACTAATGACAGAGGATATTTAAGAGAATACGGGAGTCTGAGCTTCCGGATATAGGTTGAGTCAAGGTTTCTTTTTCTACCATCATTTCCGGTCCATCAGGTACAAAGGTCTTCTTGAAGTTAATAAGAATACCAGACACAAGGAGACCTCAAAAGGTGCAAAATTAGCCTAAATCATTCCCATACTAGCCAGGCATTCTCAGAAGAAAATGACCTCCATGTTCTGTTACGGCTGCTCAGGAACTAAGGCTGACTGGAAACTTTCATGGGTCCTGTAAAATATCTAACTCCTGGAACTGATCTTGCTTACACGGTTGTAAGTAGGCCTATAGAAATAATAAGTAAACAATGCTAAAAATAAAAAAAACCCACAGAAATAAAACGTAATCACTTTCTATCAATTACATCCAAACTTTACCTAAATAGGAAGCAAGCGGTTCATTCCTTTTGGTAGACTCAACGTTAAAGGTTGTGTTTTGGGGGATTATGAGTTGATTGGCCTTCTGCATGACGACTGTTCCATTCCAATCATAGGCTCCTACTGCTCCGAGCATGACCCAGTCCTTATAGCCAAGCAGAGAAAACAATGATATTTCACAAAAACCGTGAGAGCAAACACATCATAGCATTAACAACGTGATAGGTACTATTCAAAGTGCTTTACATACATTAACCAGATAATCCTCACAATAACCCTTTGGACTAGATGCCATTCTTAGCATCCCGACTTTACAGAAGAGGAAACTGAGGCAGAGTAAGTAACTTTCCCTAGGTTAGATAGTACAATTCTATATTGAAATGTCAATATTCTTTTGTGGGGACTATGATGCTTTTTCTTCCATCAACTACAAATGGTATATTTTCTAGTCTTGCCTTTCTGCTTTATTCTGGGTGCCAAGAATCCTAGTTCTTGAATATGGAATTCTGGTAAGATCCTTGAATACCTTGACACTGAAGAAAAAGATACATTCCCTATCATTAGCAAATCTTTTAAATTAAGTATTTCATTTAGCCAGATGCATAATTGCAGAAGGCAGATACCAAACTGTCTGATTCACAATTATTAGTATAATGTAGTGAATTGTGTGAAATAGCATGTTTTCCTAATAAGAAGCTTGTGAAATGCTGTTTCCTTATTTGGATAAGAAATGCCATCATGATCTGAATAACTGCTGGAGCCATAAACTACTAGTTGCACATGTAATACTGATGCCTGGGTGTTGGTTTTGGGAGAACCAACCTTGAAAAAAGGAGATTTCGTTTTCTACCAAGTAGTCAACATACCTGTGAATAATGAGCGCTGAAGCCGGTCTGAGACATTTCCATTTCAAATGAAGCTGCTGACTGGTCCACAGTGGCTATAACATAGAAAAATAAATGCCTTTTAGCATACTCCCGACTTGCAGAAAACAGAGACCCAGTACAGTCTGTGGTCTTGAGTAACCAGAACTTCTATCATCATTAGGGTATTTTCAGCCACACATTTCTCAACCCAAAATTCCTAGGTAGGGCTGGGGAGAGGACAGAGGTTAGCAGAAGGGATGTCTCAGATTCTTGACCCTTAGCATCCCCAGTCGTGCTGGAAGAGCGGAGAAATCTCCGATCCTGCTTCTGTTCTTATACTCTAGCACGCGTGTGAATCCTATGGGGCTTTGGATCCCTGTGGTTGAAGTTGAAAGTTCTGTAGTTGGAAACCTCTGTCTTGTCCTCACGCCCTGGGAATCCTGCTGAGACATTACCTGATACATTACAGGGCTGAAAAGCTGTCATTCACTTATTTTAAGAGGTTTCTCCACTCTGCCAGCCCCACCCTTATTTCTGGCTGTAGATCCTCTCAGAATTCCATTGTTTGATAAGCGGTGAATGGATTCTGGGTTTGTATTTGTTCTCATTTCTGGCTGTTGGTATCACTCATGGATCAGGAGGGGACTTTTGGACAGGACTCCAGGCCACATGCCATTCAATCACAGATTTTTTTTTAAGATTCTGTACCCATTTTGAAGCTCTTCACTGAAATGCAGAGACAATCCAGAGCATTCTATGGAAATGTTCTACTCTCAAAACATTCACCAACCAGAAGCCACAACCTCCTGAGGGGATTGACGGAATGTTGATTTATTTGTTTTCAGTGGGGAGTTGCTGATTTATTTGGCCTTGCAAATAAGTTAAAAATAGCACATAATTTTAAGAAAGTCAGTCTGCCCTTTCATTGAGGCATGAGAATAATTAAATTTGTGAAATCAAACTTTTTTACTGGCATAAATTTGTTAACAAATACATCAGTGATTGCCTTTTTATAGGACTAGATTAAGTGGGGAAATCCATCAAGAATTCAAATATATCATCTTAATTTCACATGCGAATTGCCCTCTAATTTAAATGACTGAGATGCACTTTAATTTAAACCTTTATTTTAAGTCCCCAACGCTTTAAGGTGCTTTCTCATCTATCTCTGCAAGATCAATTGTAAGAATGCAGAAGCAAAGACCTGCCCATTTCCTGTACCTTCTGCTGCTGCTGGTCTGCTTAGAGCTGAGAACAGAGACAAGGAAGCTATGCGACATTCAGCCCGCTGAACTGGCATCATGGTTGTAGCACATTGTACATCCCTGAACTTCTCGCTGTCACCTCCTCCCTGAACTATTCATGAGTATTGAGACAACCGCTCTAGTCACCATGCAGCCTCTGGGTAGCAATTTCAGCATCTCTCCCAATGCTTGATGAGAAAGAGAGACATTAGACCATTTTCCAAGTTTATTGAGCAAGTCACTGGCATGCTCAGCTCACTGGGTGGCACTGTCCTTGGCCAGCCGGAATTTCATAATGGCTGCTATTTACCATCTAAAGATAAATATTGATAGGAAATGGGGATTTCCCAGGTAACAAGGAAATAAAGCCCTTTCTGACCTCCTTATGAAAAAAGTCAGAAATAGGCTGGTCAAAACACTACTTTTGGTTAGCTCTGAAACTGCCACAACAAAGATGTGGGAGACATTTTTAATCTGGGGAGTTCTTTATCAAATAATTTCATTTTTAAATATAGAGACTTCCTGAACGGTTTGGGAACTCCAATGTGTAACCTTTAACTCATGGTGTGATTAGGTTAGAAACAATCTGAAAATGTCACTTAAAGTAAATTGATCCCCTCGTCCTCCAACAGCTGATAGCGGCTTCATTTTCACAAGTCTTAGGTTAAATTTACTTGCTTAAGATGAGATTTAGAAATGAGACTATTGTGTTTAACTATCAAGTGTAACTAAGTAATTCTTCTTGTAAATGATCTTTACGATTGTTTCTATCATATCTTGGTCCATGTTATCAAAACTTAAAAGTGTACAACGACTTGGAAAACCTAATATATTTCCTTAAGGCCAGCTAGGCTCAAGATCTGGTCTATTAGTAAACAATAATGATAGCTGTTGCAAGACCAAAGCTATTTAAGAGTGACTTGTACACAGAGGACAGGACAGCCAAGTTCTTCAGAAGCGGCTGCAATGTCAGACTGATAAATAATTCAAGCGTTCTGTTTCTAAAGGCACAGGGGAAGACGAGCCAGGGCAAATGGGAACCAGGGAAATTCAGTCTGGATGGCCTTAGGTCCCCATCATCTCTAAATCAAACTTCCTACTTACTGTTGTGATCCAGTCATGAAATCAACACGGTGAGTCACAACCAGCATTTTTCTTAATTGAAAGAGTAGAATGGAAGAGATGAGAAACTACCAGAGTGCATTGAATATAATAAGGGTTATCGGGGAAATTTTGTTTTATTTTTATATTTATACATGTGTGTGCTCTGGGTCACGTAGGGTCAGAAAAATGTTCACTTCCTCCCTTCTAGGTTCTTTGGCTGGTCTAATTATTAAATTGATGTAAGACAGATTAACAGGAGAAAAACAAATTTAATTTCACCTGTGTGGGAGTCCCAAAGATATGAGACTCAAGGGTAAGTCAGGCAGTTAAGGCTTTATGCCGTCCTAAGCTAAGGAATGGGATAGAGGCCTGGGGCTTCAAAGGGGCGGAAGGCAACTCATAGGATGATAAGAGCAGATGTTCGGTAATTACAACTTTGCCATGCCATGTAGATAGGTCTTTCAGATTAAAAAGTTACCTCTGGTGAGAGCTCTTTTTCTGGTACAGGCTCCCTATCTAAATTCTTTTGTGTGGTCAAGGGAGAGGTAAATGTTTTTTCTGAGTCTGCTGGGTCTTGAGTGCCTTCGGCTCAAAATAATCCACATGCCAATGTGGCATATTTTGGGGTGGCATATTCTGCTCCCCTTCAGTCATAAAGAAAAATGTATTTACTATCATGGGTCACTGTCAAAAAAAGTTTGAAAGCCATTACTCTGTCATTTTCTTTTCTTTATATACATTTTAATATTCTCTGTCTGTAAGTCACTTTTCTGCATTTTCCCAGTCACTTGATGCACAATCAAATTGTCCATGTTTTTTCGAGTTATCTTTCTTTCCTGTTTCATCTTTCTCTTTCCCATTATTACATCATATTAGGGAGACAGAAAGGGGCTTTTAAATTTCTATGATTAAGATGCAAAAACAATAGTCCTTTAACGAGTCCTCACAAGGACAGACTCAACTGTTCGGATGGAGCATAAGAGCACAACTCTCTGGGGGTTTCTCATCCTAGGTTGAGAAAAAAGACATGTTCTCAGAGTCTCCAGATTATCAGACAATGTGAAGAAAGAGGCCTTTTCAGTTTGCCTGGCATAACAATTCCAAAGACTTCTTTTTTATCAGGAAAGATCTAGTTCCAAAGTAATTTGTTACTCAACATCTTCCACCTAAGGCAGAGGAGGGGATGCTGCGACTCATTATCCCCAGTAGCCAGTTGCCATTGAAAAACCAAAGAAAAAGTCTACAAAAAGTAACATGACTTAGATAAGTAAAGTGAATCGATGTTTTGCTGCCTTGGGACTTGAGGCAGAGCCTCATGAAGACTTTTAAAATGGGCATGGAGCAAAAGAGGAGAAAATAAATGAACAAAGAAGTTATTACATAAGAACAGTCCCATAGAAGCCCCAAATGAAACAAACAAATTAGAAAAACAAAACTTGAGCTAGTGTCTCCATTTTCTAAACCTCGTCACAGAAAAGGAATAAAACACCTGGGCCCATTTGTGTTCTTGCACGTCTATATTGAACATTGTCTTCACCCAGCTCTCACATTAGCACTGCTATGTTCTTACAAAGAGAGCTTGCCACAGACACAGTGCTATGTGAAATAGCCATCTCAATGACAGATTTACAGAAAAGGGCATTGATCCATGCTGGCTATTGTACACAGGAAAAATGCATCAGCCATGTGATAGGAATAAATACCAAAAACCCATTACATTGAGTTTGAGTTGTTGAGAGAACAAGCAGGATTATGAGAAAATAGTCATACCTTCCAGGGCAAATATTCTTTCTCCCAGAGCTTCAACGATAGTGACTAGAGCTAATTCATCAGAGACGTTGAAGAAATGCTTTTCAGTGGGTTCACTTGCAATTGATTTTATTTCCTCCACAAATTTTTCAGTGCTTAAATTTCCTCGGTTATAGTGGCCGAGAATCTAAGACACAACAAAAATGGCAAAAATATATTTTAACTTCTGTTTTAAATAAGGATCTCAAGCATTTTGTCAACAAACAGGAATGTGTACAGTACCTTAGCATAATGCAATTTTTATGTACTTCCACATTCTTGGAAGAGCAATTTTCAGATTACGTAGATTCCCTAATATTAACTGTTTCATAGTATAATTGGTGTAGGAAAATATAAAAGGTGATCTTGTATGTTTGTGAAAGTTTCTCCTCTTGCATTCCTGTGTCCCTCTTTATTAACAGCTGTATCTTTAAAATCTGACAGTTCAAGAGTAATGTTATAGTTTCTCAATGTCTTTGATATTATTCCAGCCAGTGACATCACCGTTTGCTGGCAAAAGCAATTAGTAAGTGAGTTGCTCACTCTTGAATAGGCTGTTCTTCCTGAAAATCTTACCACCACATGTTGTACATTGTGTTGTACACACACACACACAATGTACAACATACATATATTTTTAAACAGATATTGGACTAAGTAGTAATCTAACTTGGCAATCTAGAAAATAAACAGTTGGGGCATTCCTGTTTGAAACCAAATGGTCAAGACAGGGGCATTCTTTTTTATAGAGAAGAAAAAAAGGCAGGAATTATCTGTTATAGTTAATTGTAAACTATTTAGATGTCCTACCAGGTTTTCTTGAACATTTAGGTTATTTTTTAAAGTGAAGTTTATTGAGATATAATTTATATAGAGTAAAATTCACCCTTTCTAGATGAGTTTTGACAAACCTATATATAGTTGTGTTACTACCATATCGAGATGTAGAATATTTCTATAACCACAAAAAGTTCTCTCTTGTCCCTTTGTTAGTCAAACTTCTTTCCCCCAATCCCTTGCAAACATGGATCTATTTTCTGTCCTTACAGTGTTGCTTTTCCAGAATGCCATTTTAAGGAATCATATGGCATGTAACCTTTTGCGTCTGGCTTCCTTCACTTTGCATAACGCTTTTGAGAGTCATGCACGTTGCCTCACGTATCAGAAGTTCTTTCCTTTTTATTTCTGAGTAGCACTCCATTGTGTAGATGCACCATCACTGATTTTTGAGGACATTTGGGTTGTTTTCAGCTTCAAGGGATTAGGAGTGAAGCTGCTATAAATATTCATGCACAGGTCTTGTGGTGGAAATATGTTTTCTTTTCTCTTGAGTAAAGTCCTAGGAGTGAGAATGCTGGGTTCTATAGATAGTGCATGTTTAACTAAGAAACTGCTAAACCGTTTTCCAGAGCAACTGTTCCATTTTCACCATTCCCACAAGCAATGTCTGAGATAGCCAGCTGCTTTGCATCCTTGTCAATACTTGGTATTATCAGTTTTTTTCTTTTTTCGCTTGTTTCAGTTTTAGCCATTCTACTGGTGTGTAGTGGGTGTGTACTGGTGTGTAATTAAATCTTATTTAATTGACATTTCCTTAAGGACTAATGATATTGAGACCCTTTCATGGGCATATTTGCCATAGAATTTCTTCTTTGGTGTGGTGTCCGTTCAAATCTTTGCCAACTAAAAAAAAAAAAAAAAAATGGGTTGTTTATTTTCCTTTATTGAGTTTTGAGATTTTATATATATTCCAGATACAAGTCCTCTGTGTTTTTTGCAACTATTTTCTCCCACTCCGTTGGCTGTCTTTTCCTTTTCTTAACAGTATCATTTGAGGAGTAGAGTTTTCAATTTTGATGAAGCATAAATAATCATATTTTTCCTTTATGGTTTGTACTTTTGTTGCCTAAAATTTTAGTTTTTGATGTAAACATTTCTTAAAATTTACTTTTTAATATGAAAATGTGCAAGTTAAAGTAAATGAAGAAGTCTTTTAAAAACAATATGCAAACTAAAAATGCAAAAAAAAAAAACAAGAAAGAAATCAAAGACATAAAGAAATGGAAAGACTGAAAGAAACTGAAGATGACACAAAGATATAGAAAGATATTCCCTGCTCGTGGGTTGGAAGAATTAACATAGTTAAAATGTCCATATTTCCTAAAGCAACTTACAGATTCAAATGCAATCCCTCAAGGTCCCAAAGACATTTTTCATGGAAATAGAACAAAGAATCCTAAAATTTATATAGAACAACAAAAGATCCTGAATAGCCAAAGCAATTTTGAGAAAAAAGAATAAAGCTGGAGGTTCTACCCTCCCTGATTTAAAAATATACTACAAAACTATAGTAATCAAAATAGCATGGTACTGGGAGAAAACCAGACAGAAATCAACGAAACAGAATCAAGAACCCAGAAATAAACCTACACATCTATGACCAGCTAATTTTTTTTGAAGAAGAAGATTAGCCCTGAGCTAACTCCTGCCAATCCTCCTCTTTTTGCTGAGCAAGACTGGCCCTGAGCTAACATCCATGCCCATCTTCCTCTACTTTATATGTGGGACGCCTACCACAGTGTGGCTTGCCAAAGGGTGCCTGTCCGCACTTGGGATCCGAACCAGTGAACCCAGGCTGCTGAAGCGGAATGTGACAACTTAACCACTGCGCCACCAGGCCAGCCCCTGGCCAGCTAATTTTTGACAAAGGAGCCAAGAAGATACAATGGAGAAACGAAAGTCTCTTCGATAAATTATGTTGGGAAAACTGGACAGCAACATGCAAAAAAATGAAAGTGGACCATTGTCTTACACCACATACAAAAATTAACTCAAAATCAGACTTGAATCTGAGACTGGGAATCGTAAAACTCCTAGAAGAAAACATAGGCAGTATGTTCTTTGATATTGGTCTTAGCGGTATCTTTTTGAATATCATTTGTCCCCGGCAAGGGAAACAAAAGAAAAATAAACAAATGGGACTACCTCAAAATAAAAACTCCTGCACAGTAAAGGAAACCATCAACAAAACAAAAAGACAACCTAACAACTGGGAGAAGATATTCGCAAACCATATATCTGATAAGAGGTTAATATCTAAAATATGTAAAGTACTCACACAACTAACAACAACAACAACAAAAACAACCCAATTAAAAAATGGGCGGGCATCTGAAGAGACATTTTTCCAAAGAAGCTAATACAGATGGCCAAAAAGCACATAAAAATATGTTCAACAAAACTAATTATTAGAGAAATCAAATAAAAACCACAATGAGATATCACCTCACACCTGTCAGAATGGCTATTATTAAAAAGACAAGAAATAGCAAGTGTTAGAGGGGATGTGGAGAGAAGGGAACCCTCATACACTGCTGGTGGGAATGTAAACTGGTGCAGCCACTATGGAAAACAGTTTGAAGATTCCTCAAAAAATTAAAAATAGAACTACAATTTGATCCAGCTATTCCACTGCTGGGTATTTATCCAAAGAACACAGAAACACTAATTTGAAAAGATATG